>NW_024429196.1:51575263-51715263 GCF_017639785.1 Mesocricetus auratus
TAGTGAATTTGTATTTTACTGTCTTAAAAATAACTTCTTTGATGACAGACAATGGAGATTCCCCATGGAGGGCCTCATAATCCCTGGGGAGCAAAGTAGGGATTGGGTGGGGGTTTGGGAGACCAGTCGGGGAGGGAAAGGGAGGTGGGACTGACATGTGAAGCAAGCTTATTTCTAATTTAAATTTAAAATATTTTAAATTTACAGAAATAACTTCTTTGCTAAGAAATGACCATAATATATTTCCAATTTCATCAGACATACAATTACTAAGTATTTTCTCTCATTCTAACATTATATTTTAACTTTCATGATGGTGTCTTTTGGAAAAAACTGTTTGTTAGTTTAATAAACTTCAAGTTCTCAACTATTAGCCTAAGCCTGGCCATGGATCACCTGCATGCTCTGCCTAGCTATGCAGCAGAGTCAGAGCCAACCGCACACAGCAACCACACACACTCACAGCTGCAGTGTGCTATACTAGCACAGCTCCACCTAGGCTGTCATTGTCAACACAGGCTGGTGGAACACAGAAAATCTTGAGGAAAAAAAAAATAGGAAAACAGTCTTTCCCACTTGAAGAATGGGGAACAATACTACAGTGCAGGCAGTTAGGGTCCTATGTAGTTGACAATGTATGATTTGAAAATGGCGATTAAATGAGGGGATAATAAACTTAGCTGGAAATAAGATAATGCCAACTAAACTTATTATCAGTTTGGAAATCATATCTTACCCTTTAAAAAGTGTTTGGATATCAGTGCCAAATGTGAAAAATGTTACTACTAAGATACAAGCCTTAGAAAGACCTACTAATGGAACTAAGAAAAATATTCACAGACAGAGGAATTTAGAGAAGAACCAGCCACACACCTTTGCAGCATGACACTGAAGAGGAAGTGGCACAGGGTTATTAGAAAACCCACCTGAGTCCATCAAGATACCATACAAGAATGATCACCAGACGATAGGCAACCCCAATGTCATGCAGAAGTTAACTGGAATTCTGTAGAAGCTTTATACTTGAACATATTATAAAAAGCTTTCATGTGGTGTACATTCATCTTATGTTAAACAGATGTTAAATTAATGGGCAACTCAGAACAGAATTACTGTGATCAAACAGATACATTTTACATAGATAGATGGTCTTCCAACACTTCAGAGACCTACATAATTTAAGATGTTATAACAGGATGTTCATGACAGTGAGACATGTCTACTTCTGACAGCACCAATTTACTTCAAAAATATTGTGTACATTTACACAGTGGAATACTATTCAGCGGAGAAAAACAATGGAATCTTGAAATTTGCAGGCAAGTGGATGGCATTAGAAGAAACCACCCTCAGTGAGGTAACCAAGTCACAAAAAGAGAAACATGTTATGTACTCACTCATTTATGGATTTTAGACATGAATCAGGGGAGTGCCAACCTACAATCCTACTGTCAGAGAGTCTAGGAAACAGAACCTTCATCCAGTGACTAATGAAAGCAGAGGCAGACACCCACAAACACTGAACTGAACTCCTGGAATCCAGTATCAGAAAGGGAGAACTGATGAGCAAAGGAATTAAGACTGGGCTGGTTTAACCCACAGAATCAGTTGACCTGAGCAAGGGGGAGCTCTTGGACCCCATATTGATGGCTGTATGGAAAGCATGGGACTGACCCGGACCCCCTGAAAGTGGGTGTCAGTGAGGAGGCCTAGGTAATATGTGGGGCCTTGGGTAGTATTTACCCCTGGCATACAAATAGACTTTGAGTCCCCATGCCACAATATGGGAGGCTCTCTCAGCCGGGACTCTTGGGGGAGGGTCTAGGCCCTACCCTTAATGAAATGACAGTCACTGGAGATCCACTATGGAGGGCCTCACCCTCCCTGGGGATCGGAGTGGAAATTGGGTGGGGGACTAGGGGACCTGGTGGGGAGGGTGGGGAAGGCAGGGAGGGAGAGGGAGCTGAGATTGACATGTGAAACAATATTGTTTCTAGCCTAAATAAAAAATAATAATAATTAAAAAAATGATTGTGTGGTGTAGGATAATGTTCTTGTTCACTGTAAAGATTTGTCACTCATATTGGTTTCATAAAATGCTGAATGGCCAGCAGCTAGGCATGAAGTCTGGGTGGGGCTACCAGACTAGGAGAATTCTGGGAAGAGGAAAGGCAGAGATGCAGTTACCAGCCAGATGCAGAGGAAGCAAAATGAGAATAACCTCACTGAAAAAAGGTTACAAGTTATATGGCTAAACACATATAAGAATTATGGATTAACCTATGTTGTAAGAACTTGTTAGTAATTAGCCTGAGCAATCCACCAAATAGTTCATAATTAATATAAGCCTCTGGGTGTTTATTTGGGACTGAGTGGCTGCAGGACAGGACAAGACAGAGATTTCCATCTATAATTAAGGACATCAAAGAGCCTCCATATGGAGTTTGCTTTCATTGTGGCAAACTTAGCAACTGGGCAAGAGACTGCCCATGCCTCAACTACTGACAGTAGTTTGTCCAAATTGGACAAGCAGGACACAAAAGAAGGATACTGAACAACTTTGCCAAGACAAGTCAGGACAGTCCTTTAAATTTCCTGCTTCATATAAAACTCTGTCATAGCTGGGTGATGTTAGAGCATACCCTTAATCCTAGCACTCAGGGAGTCAGAGGCAGAAAGATCTCTGTGAGTTTGAGGCCAGCCTTGTTTACAGAGAGCGTTCCAGGACAGCCAGAGCTACACAGAGCAAACTGTCTCAAAACAAACAAACAAACAAAAAAAGAAAGAAAGAAAGAAAGAAAGAAAGAAAGAAAGAAAGAAAGAAAGAAAGACAGACCTGTAAGTCAATGACAGATGACCCAACTTTGACAAAGAACCTTGGGTAACTGTCCAGGCAGCCAAATGTCTCTGTCATTTGTATTAGTTTTTGAGTTGCTAGCTCTGCACTTCCTGTTTACTCAAGTAATATATCCTTCTAGAACCTCTGGTTGGCTCAAAGATGAGAGAGCTATGGTTAAAGTGTTTCTTGTTACCAAATTCAGAGAAGAAACTCAGAAAAGACGTATAAATTTATAAGGCTGAGGAACATAAAAACTCAAGTTGATTAACTAAAAAAAAATGTTTTGAGGTCTAAAAAGAGTTTTGTGTTGGTAATACAAGTTAGGGTAGAAAGGGAATTATTTACAAAACTTTGTACTTTACAAGATAGGAAAGATAATGAATATTTTCTCTGATTTTTGTCAAAAACAAATGGACTGGACATTGTGAATATAATTCTTACTTGGTAGTAGTTCTTACTGTATACAGTTTTACTGTGTTATCTGATGCACCCACATTTCTCAGGATACAAACAAAATATCACATCATTTAAGTTTAAAACCTTCCCTTTTTATTTTGACAAGACCTGACTGTTGTTATTATTGTATATGGTATTACTGTTAAGAATTGAAATCTTTCCTTTTTCATTCAGACAAAAAGGGAGAAATGTTATAGAAGACTTGCTTGCACTGTAAAATTAAACCTTGAATCAGAAAACAGAGCCAATGCTTAGCTGACCAGAATTGTCAATAGAGATGCTGGAGAACCCAGGGATCTGGATAGAGAGATGCACAGGAAGTAGTAGCGAGGGCTTTAGAAATTCAATGGCGTTTTGCTATGGGAAATGTGGAGAGTAAAGTCAAGTGAGCATTCCTCTGTTGCTCTTTGGATTCATTGGGTGTTGATCCCAATTTCTAACTCCAGAGTTTTTATTAATAACGGAATAAGTTAGATGAACACACCAGTCAATAGCATAGCTCAATTCACACCAAAATGCTTCATGGCCAAGAAAACTAACAGTGTACTTATCATGCTGAAACCAAATGCCAAGAGCCCAGTAGACAGATGAAAGGAGTGTCAGAGTTCAAATGCCAGCCAGTTTGGACTTGCAATGTCCAAGAACTGAAGATAAAGAAGTTTGGAAACACAGTTAAACACTGGCATTCCTCTAACTTTCTTGTTTAATCTAGGTCACCAGACAAAGGAGGACCTGGATTAAAGAGACAGCCAACCAATTTATAGTAAATGATACTACTTACTCCCCCCAAGTCATGTGCCAACCCCATCTGTAAGCATCCTCAAAAATGAGCATGGCCATTCTAACCATGTCGATCAAAAGCAATATTGCACAGGCTTACCTTTCAACACAAGAGGATGGGTCTCAAAGACCCCCAAGCAGACAGAATGAACAGTGCTGTTCAGTCAATATCCCTATATCAGCATCCAGAGTAGTGTTCATTCTACTTAGGTTCTTCATATGGACTCACTCCTCTAAATCCATCTTCAAACTTACTGATATTTTCCCTCCTGCCATGGAAAATATGAAATTGGGCCGTTCCGATGAACACCTCATTCAGATACTGCTCATTTCATTTGCAGACAATACCTTTGTTTTTAAATTTTTACTCTCTAAAATGTGTTCAAGTCATTTTTTTCTTAATTTTTCTTAATATGGCTTCACTTGGTTCTTTTAAATCCTTGTCAGCTAAATGCTACATGTGTTCAACAAAATTAAGGATAATTAGTACTAAGGACGTTTGGGGTGAATTGGTTACACCTTGTCTCTTGGAACCTATAATGTAATGTGAAATGCCAGGCATTTTAGATAATTTATTGTATCAAATCTATATTTCCAACAAATACCGTTTTGGGGCAGTAACTTTATGAACTAAATCTAGGAATTCTACTCTCTCTACAATTGATAGCTCTTGATGTCCCTGCTGTTGCTGTTTCATCTGCTTCTGCTTATTCTTTTTCTTCTCCTTCTTTTTTGGAAGGGTTGCTTATTTTCTTTTTCTTCCAAGCATGGTGTTCGAGGGGTCAACTCTGTATAGGTACAATTTGAGGCTCGTCAAATGCTGATTACATATTTGTTCAAACATCATGTGCAAATAAGAGTTGTAGCATCTACTGTGGATTTGTGTATGGACCAATGAGACAAGAGTATGAGCCATTGTCAAGTGAGTCCTACATTTTACTTTAACCTGAGCTCCCAAGGTCGTCTCTGGCCTTTTCTCAATGTGCACACAGGCAGATAAGATTGGTTAGGTTAGGCCCACTCCCAGCCCTTCCCACACCGTCTACTCAATGCAAAGCTTTTTGGGAGTTTCTCTAGGTTACCATTGCTGTCTCATAAAATTGAATTCCCTATTAAATACATGGCTAGTATACCTGATGGTAGATCTAGCTTGAATCAAACTGTTCAACAGCTTCAGTGCAACAGAACCATACACCTTTCTCACTGATCATCAAAATATTTACTGTATAACTAACAGTTACCAACGGAACTGTCACTGTAAGGGCAACAAAGACATCAGGTTACATGGTATACTTTCTTCTAGTATGGCATTCCTGTCCATAGCATAAAAAAGGGACATGGGATCAGCCCAAGTACAAATACCACATACAAGCTTCATAGTCAAGCTTCAGGAATATTTACAATAATTTCTCAACTTATGGCTGAATGCTTTTGGTGGTGAGTTTCCAGAGTAAAGCAGGCTTCTGTGGGAATCTGTTCAGCTTTATCATTGCTTTGTGGGAACGTCCTGTGGATCAAGACACATAATCATTCCAACAGTAAATCAAATGCAACTTTTTCAAAGAAATCACTTAAAATAAGCTCAAATGCATAAGCAATGATACATGTTTCATCAGTCTCCATTTCAAAAAGATATAATGTTTAAAAATCTGAGGAAACAGCTTTCCAGGACTTGCTGCACTAACCATTACACTAGGAAATGTCCATTCAATCTGAAAATGTCTATTCTAAAGGTTAAGTATAGCCAACGTCTAATAAGGATTTAGCTAACAAATCCTATAGCTATTCAAGATAAGAGGAATTCCTCAGTCAAGATTCAGCTAATGAAAAGGGGGACAAAATTGGTGGAAGGACACAACAGTTGTCTGAGAGAAAGTCTAAAAGGTTAAGAAAGACTATAAAAGCAGAGCCATTTTTATATGAGCTCCAGGCAAGTTTCCTCATGTCCTACTGAGACTCTATAATATGGAACCTACTCTAATAATATTCAATAAATTATTCATCTTCACTATTTGCATGTAAATAGAGAAGCATATCTGCATGCAATGACATAATGAGTTATTTTCTAATCCAATGACTCGCTAAAAAGTGTTGCGTCCAACAACAGGCTAGTTTCTGCTAGTGTACCAAAGACAAAATAGAAAACATAAAAGTTGCTGCTATATATAGACAAAGACTAAAGGAAGGAAACAGCATAATTGCCTTAAAAATGGACTAGCAAAATAAAACTCTTCTTAGTGATATATTATCTCTTTAACATTCTGTTTCAAAGGAAATCATTTCAAAATATTCATCAATTCCACAGGCCATAGTCAGAATACACACACTCCAAATTATTTCATGTGAGGCTATCGATATTGTTGCCTTCTGAAGCAAACCAAAATTTGAAAACATAAAGAATAACATGAAGGAGATGCCATAAACAAGGTCTTCCTTTGAGAGGAAATAAGGGGGAACCAGAGAAATGTGCTGAGGGAATGGAGGTGGGGGGAGGAGCAGAATCTTGGGGCACACAAATCATAAAAATGAAGATGTAATATTCACAAAAGGACCATGAAGTGAAGACTACAATTAAACACTAACACACTGGGCCTTGACTTGATCCTTTCTTGTTAGGCATTAATGTCTAGCACAGTGATAGAAAATGTATGACTACTAGCACAGCCTGTTGGTATGGGCCTGTAATCCTAGGTACCACAGGAGGATATAGGAGAAGGATCACCAGTGCAAGGCCTGCCTGGGCATAAGGCTCTATCTCTAAAAGTGGAATCCATCCACACTGCTAGGCAAGGAAAGACATTTTAAAACAAAAAAATGGGGACAGGTTGACTGGGATTTTATCACATTTTTGACTAGACTGAGGATAGGAGAAAAATGAAATCAAAACAATAGAGGTTAACAGAGATGAAGAGCAAAATATGCAGTTTTATATCAAGCACCTGTTAAAGAAATAGAGAAAGCGATGGGAAGAATGATGTTCAGGGTGACAAGGATGATTCCTAACATGCACAGTGTGGAGAAACTGATGAAGATGGAACAAGATCAAAACAAGGACATGCAACTGTAATATTGGAAGGAAAAGAAGCAGCACCACATGTAGGAAGGCACCCACAAAAGCAGTGAGCTTCCAGGGTCCTCTCTTTTTCATTTTAAATACAATCCCACTTCTCCTTTCTATACAGTGATCATATATAGTGCAGAGGATTACTAGCCATCTTTAATAAACACTTCTCTAAGCTAATAAGTTTAAATATCACTTAAAATTCAACACTGTAAAAAATAAATTCAATTATAAGCCCCAAATCCTTTCAACAGCTATTTATAAACCAGTTTCAAATGTGTGGTTCCATGCTGGCTTTTACACTGGAGCTAGTCCACTGAAAATTTTCATGACACAATTTCATTATTATAGATTATGGAATTTTGAACCCAAAAGGAAGCTGCTTATGATTCACTATGACACAATAATCTCAAATTGATAATACTAAACCTGGTTCAAGAAAAGCTAAGCCATCCGTGATCTGTGCAATAGTCACTATACAAGTTGCATCAATGCTCAGTGTTGTCTGTGGATCCAGAGCAAACTCTGATCAAACCCCATAGTTCTAACAGCCTTTATGAAAGAAGGAAGGCAACCCAGGTGTCTGACTCTCAAGCCAATACACACAGTAAAAAATGTTAGAAACACGATAATCCCCAAAACTTGTATTTATTAGTTACGGACTAAGTTGTGGTACAATACATCAACATCTTCCCTCTTCTCATTTTCAGACATGAACTTGGAGCAGCATTACATGCTGTAAAAATATCAGCAATCTGGAAACTGGGACTTCTTTTGTATATTTTTGTCTTTCATTTCTTGTTTCTGAAGGCTGTGTAAAGCATCCACCAGTCAGACTTTCCCTTCAAGACTTCATTCAACCCGCCTAATTTTAGAGGCCAGGCCATGGTTCCCTTGCTAAATGACCATCCAGCTTACCACCGACAATTGTGGCTCCTGCCACGATTCCTTAATCTCTTGCTGACTGCTGACTTGGCATATATGTAGAGCTATTAGACACACACTGAGAAGCCAGGTCCAAATCCTAAGGCTCGACTCAACCTCCTGGAAAATTCCTAGGAAATCAATCCAAAGTGACACAAGGGCCAGAGAGCAGAGAGCAGTCAAAATTTTTCTTTACTCCATTCAATATAATTCCTCATATCTAACACTTTTGATGTGGCAGGGCACTTTCAGATATCAACAACAAAAGTATGAACCTCCTTTCAAATATTTTCATCTTGAGCAAGGAAAAATAAAATGAGTTCAACAAAAGCAGCAGCTTCTTCACAAGCTGAGGCTAAAAAAAGAATACTGAATATTAAAACTGGTTTGACAACTCAAGTTCCCATTCAACCACTAAGACAAAATGGTGTGTTCCTCAAGAAAGAAGAAATTAATGGTAGCTAGCGTGATAGCACTTAGAAACGATACAATGGGGCTGGAGAGATGGCTCAGCAGTTAAGAGTGCGTACCATCTTGTCAGGGAATCTGAATCTAGTTCCCAGAACACACATCAGGTGGCTCACAACAGCTTGTAACTATGGTTCCAAGTAGATCCACAGCTCTGACTTCCTGTGCACCATGCACATTCCCAAACACAGACATGCAATACATTTATTAGAAATGTCTTTTCCTTAACATACTGAAATGAAAGAAGTCAAAACATAAGCAAGCATTGGGGAAGAAAGCCTGTGGAAGTAACAGTGGTAGGTTGGTCAGTCTCTCTCTCTCTCTCTCTCTCTCTCTCTCTCTCTC
This sequence comes from Mesocricetus auratus, assembly GCF_017639785.1. NCBI lineage: Eukaryota > Metazoa > Chordata > Mammalia > Rodentia > Cricetidae > Mesocricetus > Mesocricetus auratus. The sequence continues at coordinate 51,584,137 of NW_024429196.1, forward strand.
TCTCTCTCTCTCTCTCTCTCTCTCTCTCTCTCTCTCTCTCTCTCTCTCTCTCTCTCTCTCTCTCTCTCTCATTACAGTAGTTTCTAGACCTAACAAAACAGAAATAATGCAAAACTTGTGGGCACCTGATTGTTGAGGACTCCATATACTTAGGTCATAGGATTTGGAGAAATCAAGCCGGTACTGACCAAGAAGTTTTCTCCCTGATGACTAGTTTTCGTACTGCCAGATGGTGCTATGCAGGCTGCTGGGGAATAAATGGCAGCAACAGGTTTTTTGTAGTTTTGTTTGGTTGGTTGTTTTATAAATTAATTTTATTTTTTTTATTTATTTTAATTTCATGTATGTCTGTGTAAGGGTGCCTAATCCTCTGTAACTAGAGTTACAGACAGTTGTGAGCTGCCCTCTGGGTGCTAGGAATTGAACCGAGATCCTCCGGAAGAGCGACCAGTATCTTAACTGTTGAACCATCTCTCCAGTACAGAGCAGCAACGGTTTTATCCAGCAGTAAACCTGCAACTTACAATAATGACTGGCCTAGCAAGATACGCCAACTGGTGTAAACGTGACACAAATGTTACGGGATAACCAACCACTTTCTCATGGAATTTAATGCCTGGCATATCTGGCCAAGGACTCATGGGGAGTCCATAGGCACTGGGGATGAAACTATCACTGTTATTTTGTTATTGGACATCGTATAAAACTGGCCTCTGAATAGGTATGCATATATCCATAGATTAGTGAAGCTTTCAAGGCCAACCAGAGAAGCATCTTAGTGGAGTGGCTGACAGTTTATACAGAAACTCACAACCGGCCAAAGTACATAGAACAAGTGTCTGTGGCGTGCTTAGACATAAATGAGACATCTGTATTATAGCTTCGCCTCCAAAAGTTCAGAAAAGACAGGGAAAAATGACTATAAAAGCAATTTCTCAGGAAGGACTGGAACAAAGTCGTCCCTTGTGGACATAGCAGGGCTGATGAACTCGCAGTAGCTGTGGCTGTCTACACAAGATTTACATAGCAACAATCCAGTCAACATTCCAGCTTGGATGGAAGAGGGACAGCAAATGGCTGCTTGGGGGACAGACACACAGTGTTCTTTAGGGATATAGTCAGAGTAGGTTAACCATGCTCAGTGTGTAGTCCCATGTTAATGAATATATAGACAGAACTATTAGACTCAGTAGGTAGCTAAAAAGAAAAAAGTACTTGAAGCTGGGAGAGTGTTGTAAGAGGAAACTATGAAGAATTTGAGTAGAAATAGATAAATACAACCAAAACACATCATATGCTTGCATGATTTTCCTAAAGAATAAATAAAAAAACATACACTTAACATGGATTAAATTATTTAATCAAAAAAAAAAAAAAGACCTTTCCTGGTAGGCAGGTAAGTTGGGAAGAAGCTATAAGATCAGAGAACACAGGTTAAGTCTCTGCAAACCTGAAGTTTATTTTATGTCAAGACTCATGTTGCACAGAAAAATGTGCCTGCCCTACAATATGAATGTGTGAAACTGATGTGTGGAGAAGAAAGAACTTCACAAGGAAAATGGAAGCATTGCTGGAACAGGAGGTTCTTATTGACACTCTGCTTCCATCACATACTACTTTAGGCTCAGCTCAAAATAATCAAAGTTAGGTTAATCGACAGCCTACTACAACAGAGCACACACCTAAGCAACAAGTCTTCTTATTCTCACAGAAAGGCCTTCTGCAGGTGAATTACAACACACATTTATCTTATGTCTTAATTACTTCTTGTGTAAGCAGAGATGCCTTTTATAACAAGGGAAGAAGAAGTGTGAGGTGTCAATTAATTCTCTACAATCCAACTCAAGTGCCCATCCAAACTGTCAGCAGCCAAAACAGTCCTGAAGGAGCCTCAGCACTTAACCTTCACCCTGAATTCAAGCCACTCAGACCACTCCCTGTCTTGCTAGGAAAAGACGTTCCTGAATTAGAAATGTGTTAAAGAGCTATAAAGTTGTGGTATTTGAACCAATAAAGTGATAGACACTTCTGTTACTGTAAACAGCATCCATGTCATGCTCACGGCTACCATCCTAAAGTTAGCACAGCCAACAATGGAAGCTGAGCTAGCTGCTAGAAAATGACATGACTTTGGGAATTGCTGGGGCACATTTAACTTTTAAGACTTTAACCCACAGGGATGCACAGGTATGAGGGACTGAGTTTGGATCCCTAGTACCCATACAAAATAACAGTTGTGGCAGCTCCAGAATCTAACCCCAGCCCTGGGAGAAGGGCACAGACAGGAGGATGGATATGGCTTGCTGACCACTACCCAAGTCAAAAACACAACTAGTTCCAGGTTCAGTGACAGACCTTGTCTCAGAGAGGACACTCGGAGTCACTCCCCTGTCACCTGGGCAGAGTAAGCAGGACACTCTCCTAGAGCTCTAGCTTCTTGCTAATTTTCCTTAAAACCAATCAAGTAAAAAGCCTATCACTACAACCAAATTCCACTGAAAAGGTTTATTAAGACTGGATATGAAGGAGCCGCATGGTGAAAAGCGAAACCTTTGAGAAGGAAGATAGCTCTAAGTAGCATTTATGAAGTACAAATGATAAAATCTGTCATGCGCTGGTCATAATCAGTCAATAAAATAAATTCTTAATTTTTTCTGAATATAGGTTTTATTATTAAAATATTCAAAATTATATCATTGAATTTTATGTTTCTTAAGTTATTTCTAACATCCCAGTTTCCCTTCCCTCTTCTCCAAGTTCCTCTCCCCTCCCTTGAACCCTCTACCCTACCTTACCACATCCACTCCTCATTCACTACTGTTGAGGAAAGGCACACATTTCATGGATATCAAGCAGACATGGCATATCAAGTTGCAGTAAGACAAGTACCTCCCCTCATATTAAGACTGGACATGAATCAGAAAAAGTGAGCAGCAAAGTTAACGATGGGGGTGGGGGGCTGATTATAGCAAACAGGTCTTCCCCTCCTCACTTCCCTCTGTTCATATAAGCAGTGTCATAGAACAGAAAGAACATGGGCTTTAGAACCAGAGAGCAAGGTTTCAGACTTGCCACTGCACAGCGCCTAATCAGTGTGACCAGGCTTCAGGTAGAATACAAATGAATTGAAGTCTACAGAAAAGATACCAAGAGCAAGACAAGGTGATGATTACAGTTGCTACAGTAATGAATGCAAGTGTAGTCCTATCAAGACCTGCTAATAATGTAAACACTACAAATGAATGTAAGCTTCCATTTTCACACAAAAAACACTGATAATGAAAATCAATTTTGTAAGTGATTTTTTTATCTAAATAAATACAGGATTATAGATTCAAGGTGATCCCTATGAAGTCATTCATGTGCGGTGATGAGGAGAAAAGGAGGTGTAGGTGGTAAGTAAGACTCTCAGGATCCTGGACACATAACCATGTGTGTAAAAAGCTAGGAGAACCCCAGCTGGTTTTCTGTCTTACGGACCCTAAATAACACCCAGCCATAACAGCAGCTCTCAATGCCGGGAACCTAATGAGGAATGACAAGGTCAATCGCCAATACCAAGCTAGCCTACGTTTTTATTTTTGGTAAAATACTATGGAGGAAAAGCGTGTGTATATATGTGTGTGTTGCACGCTCGTATAAACAAGTATAAGGGTACACACAGAAGGGGTGTGAGTATGATGTGGAGACAAAGAGCTCCTATACCATCCGCCCCCCTTGTTACTGAGACAGGCTCTTTCACTGGCTTGAAACTCACAATGCAGATTCAGGAACCCCAAGGGATCCACCTATATCCATCCACCTTCCCTGAGCTGGGTTTACAAAAACATGCTACCTTGCCAGCTTTCCCTTTGGGTTCTGGGGATCAAAATACGGCTCCCAGGCTTGCACAGAAAGCATTTTGCTGACAAAATAGTCCATCTATCTTTGGATAGGCAGTGTATATAAAAAGCAGGTTAGAGCTATTTATGTTGAGTAAACATGTTTTGGTAATGGAGTCAGAACTTATTGTATTTTACAAAATGAGTCCTATTAGAGTGAAGAATATAAAGTTTATATGAAATACAATTCTTTGTGGAACCTATGCCTTACAATATTCATCAAAGCAATATGATGCAGAAATCAGAACATGGATCTTAGAAACTGCCGTATCTGAGCATACTACACAGAAAGCATAAATAAGCAGCACTGAGGCATTTAACCAATGACATCCAAACGGAAATTGGCTTACTGAAGCAGATTCCACAAAGTCTTTCATTAAGATTATTAATGAAACTTGGAGTCTCTTCTTCCCATGTTACTAGACATTATGCTTTACAAGGGTTAGCATGTAAGCTCAGCCTGGCAGTCGGTAAATCAATATTTAAACAGGGAAGAAAGGTGGGACTATTTGACCGTCAGGTAGTGGCATTTGTTTATTCAGGTTTGTGTTCATTCATTTAAATTAGAGTAAAAAGTAATACAGCCATTATGGCATTTTTGTACATATATGGTCTCCTCCCCACCCCAAACCCCTTATTCCACACAAAGAGTACCCTCTTATCCAATAGTCCCTTTTTGTATTCATAGCGCATTCATTTCTCTTTCTCTCTCCCTCCCTCCCTTAAGATCAGATCTCACAATCCCTTTAATGGTTTCATAACACCCTCAACAAAATACATGCATACATACATACACACATACACACAGAGAGAGAGAGAGAGAGAGAGAGAGAGAGAGAGAGAGAGAGAGAGAGAGAGAGAGAGAGAGAGAGAGAGTAAAACTTAAGGAGGAAGATAACTCAGTGGGTAAATTTACCTGCCTGCAAATCTGACAGCCCAAGTTCAATTCCCAGGACCCATATGATGGAAGGAGAGAGCCACCTCCCACAATTAGATAAATACCACTAGATGCCAAAGAGTGTAGATTCCAGTATACACCAGAGAATGAGAGTCCCACTGGGCTCCAGAAACTGAGTATTATAACAGATACAAGAAAGCAAGGATGCTACTGGGATCCTGAGAGCAAATGTTCTACTGAACAACAGAACTTAAAGGTCCTCCTGGGCACCAGAAAACAAGGATCTTAAATAAATGCCAACCTGAATGGACAGAGTTGAATGTAGAAAATAGCTCGAAAGAGGCAAACAGAGGTTACGCAGTTCTGTTTGGGATATTAAGATAAAAGCAAAGTAGCTGAAAAGTCTGGAGAAAAAACTCCGAATCCTCTCCAGCTGGAGAGAACATTAAGCATCAGAAAAATAATGTGCTGAAAGAAAATCAACAAATGTCTCACTGCTAAAGGTGTGGGAGCACATTTTTCTCTGGCTTGGGCTCTCTAAATGAAGTGAGGGCAGTAGAAATAGGAGGAAAAAAACAAATATCTCTTACGTATTATGATGAAGGCAGTCTCACTGTCAGATGACTAAGCCAACTCAGTCAGTCACTTAACCTCTACAGGGTTCAGTGCCCAAACCTAGTAAGTGAACCTGTCACACCATGCCTCAGCCTCCAGCCCTCTCTTTAGATCCCTAGCACGACAGTCATCGCTTTCCATCCTCCAAACAGCCAAGGAAGATTCCCACCAACTTATCTCATCTTTACTACTATTTCTCACAACTAAACTCAACACAGCCTCACCAGTGAATTTACATTGGGCCAAACTCATCAGTCAGAAGTCATCCCTCATCAACCTGGCCTGGAAAAGGCCTCTGTTTGGAATCTTACCTCTACATACCTCTAGGTAAGCTCACTATTGAATACCACTCATTTTTAAAATACATTTTCTATTTCAGAGAAGCTTCAGATAAACTGAGTAGAAACAAAGAGCTTCCATCATCCACTGCCAGCAAACTTCAGCAGGGGTAGGAATTTTAAGGATGGAGCTGACACTGGCAGGTCACTAGGGTTCACAGTTGACAGTAGATGTTCACCATCACATTATCGTCAAAAGCATCACTGCCCAAATACCTCCTGCGTTCTGTTTCCTCAAATCTTCCCTACACCTCTAGGCTTTGATGGCTTCTGTAATTGCCCTCTTCCAGAATGACATATAGTTGACATCACATAGTAAATGGCTTTTAAGGATTACCCCACCTACTATGCAAATCCTCGATGTCTTCTCATGACTTCATTGCTCATTTCTTTTCAGTGTCTTATACAAATTTTTAAGATATATATATATATGTGTGTGTGTGTATATATATATATATATATATCTTAAATTTTATATGTATATCCCAGTCTACTGTGTGAGTCCAAGGACAAAATATGTGATTTTAGCCTATAATAACATCTTTTATAAAAATGGTTAGTAAGTGCTAACTGAATTTTAGTTCAGAAAATGCACCTGCTCATCTTACATTTCACCATTACCTTTAATTGTTTCCTCCACAACTTCTACCACACGGTCAATCTGCTGAACCTGGGAAAGGAGAAAGATTAGAAGTCAGAGAGGGGAAATGCAATCACATGTCTGACGGAGTCAAGGTACATTTTCTAAGAATGCTGATGTAGGCTTTATCTGACTGACTTAATATTGTGTCTGTGTTCCTCCAGCACTCTCACATAAAATAGATGGATAAGATAGAGGTTTTATTTTAATTACCTAATTTTATATACACAATTGCCTAAACATATATATGTATATATATAGATATATATATATATAGAGAGAGAGAGGAAGAAGAAGAAGAAGAAGAAGACAACCAAAAATAATCTATGTGACTCTCCTGTGAAATACTGAAGCGTGTCTTCCAATGGTAAGTGAAGACATCACACAATATGGCACAGTCAGCTGGGAACTGTGTTTTCCTGTTGCATCACCATTACTGGGAGCTGGAACAGTACCCTGGGAAAAGGAAGGGGGCTGAGAAAGTTCATGCAGTAAGCAGCTGCTGGTGAGAAAGGGAGGTCTGTAATTGTGGCTTTGGTGAGTTGTTCCCCACACAGGGATGGGATTTTCAGTGACAAGGCACCTGTTTGTTAAGTAACCCCTGTAATAAAGTAATAAACCCACTAGTGCACTAAGGCTACAATTTTGTTGAATTGTATATTTGATCTATTGTCAGGGTCTTAACTGGTTCTTAACTGGTTCAATAGACATTTGCTCTTGTTCCTGTCTTCCAAGGAAAAGGCAGGCAATAGTTATTCACATAAACTCAATACGGGCTGAAACACACATCTAATTTTAATTAAAATATGTCTCTTCCTACAAAGCTGCAAGTTACAGGATACAAAATGGCAGATTACACAACTGAATGTGCTAATATTAAGGAGATATATGGGAACTCTACTGCTTTATTATCAATTTTTAAAATCCTGTACCAGTGCCCAGGGTACCCAAGAGCAATAGCAAAGGTTGTTTTCCACATACAAGTGACCAGGGAAGAATTCCCAGAGTGCTACAGGAGCACAGCGAAAGATAATAAATTGGAGTGATGAACCAAAAGTGTCTTCTGAACAAAAGCAGGAAAAGCCACTAAGAAAATTGAGGGAACACAGAAGAGTTTAGAATGAAATGAAGACAGTAAAATAAAATAAAAATCATGATCCCAGAAGTTAGAGAAGCAAGTCAAATAGCTTAAGATTAATCCTCTAAAATTTCTCCAATCATCAATGTTCTGAGAGAGAGAGAGAGAGAGAGAGAGAGAGAGAGAGAGAGAGAGAGAGAGAGAGAGAGAGAGAGAGAGAGAGAGAGAGAGAGAGAGAGAGAGAGAGAGAGAGAAGTAAGGGCTCAGGAAATGAAAGCAAAGCAAACTACAACAGTAAAATGGGACTAAATCAACCTATAACAACCCTTTTTCCCACCTTCCCTTGCCCCTTTGAAAATATCTTAATATGTAATTCTGGTTGGTGTAAACTTGTAAACAAAACTAGCCTCAAACTGAGAGAGATCTGCCTGCCACTGCCCCCGCCCCTCCCCCATCCCAATGGTGCTAGGATGAAACCACATGTTGCCATGGCTGGCTCAGTTTCTATTTCTGCTGTACAAACAAAATAACCATTATGAAAACTAGATACTAAGATTCTTTATGGAGTGCACGAATGTGTTCTCTGTGGCCATTTTCATTTCATTTCAACAAACCATAAGAAAGGTGTTTATATACATGGACAAGGAACAAAATCAAGAAGAGAGTGTGTATATAAACATCATCCACACATCTAGGTACTCATTTACCATCTGCCTCGCATCCCATTCATTGAAGGGATCATGCACTCATCCACATAATATTGATAAAAAAAAAAACCAGCACTATCATACCACAGTTAAGTGATGGACCTAAACTGGGATGAGAAAGAAGAACCTTTTACACAGAATGTATTAAAAATACATATGATGGCACTGAAAAGTATTTCTTTGATATCAGTGTCTCACACACACAAAAATGAAGAGGCATGCCCATGTACTGTCACTGCCTGCTCTTCGGAGGCAGCAGCCTTTATCAACTACAGAAGAAAAATACAGTGACGTCCAGCCTGTGGACTTTTGAAACATTAGGAAAAGATCGAGGCACAGTGATAAAGTCACAAATAAAAAAAATATTATGTAATGGAGTAACAGTAATATTTTATGTATTTCAGTCTAGGTTTAAGACTGTTTATTAATAGCTTAACTACAAAGAGAAGAAAGGTGGTAGAGAAATGTTAAAAGTGGGACAAATAATTTTAAGAAGAAACAAAAGATTGAAAGCACAAAAGGCAAAACAGAGACTTTTTTAAAACTCAGGGACTATTAAAGAACAGAAGAATGTTAAGGAAAGAGGGTACTAGAGGTATTTATATGATCAAAGTATGTTATATGCATGGAGGAAAATGTTGCTATGAAATTCATTCTTTTGGAGAACAGGCATATATTAAAAATCTGAGAGAAAGCTGGAAGGAGGAAGAGAGAGAGTAGGAGGAGGTTGGGGAGGTGAAGAGAAGAAGGAGAGGGAGATGGGGAACAAGAAGAATGGAAAATCTCCCAGTGAGTCAAAGGTGAGCAGGAAGCGGGGCAAGCAGAGCAGGCACTCCTTTAGAGAGCACAGGAGATACAAACTCGTCCACTGGTCTCCATGTTTTCCAATAAACTAACAAGCTGCTAAGAGTGAGAAAGATACGATAAGAACAGAGATGGATAGAGAATGAGGGATGAGGGATGTGTAAAACTTCGTAGTTGAAATTAGAGATTTCACAAGCAGATTAGGTTTTCTCAAGTTAAACTGACTGACTTGAGGTTTGTTCAGTCCATCTCTCAGTCTGTTGGCACGCACCAAGTGTCTAACAAATAGCACAATGAAACAAATAGTGTGTGGAGATACTGGTGACACAGAATAGAAGGAAATGGAAGAAACCAGTTGACTATGCACTCGGGCTCAGCTGAAACTTGGAAGGCATATGAGTGAGTAAAGCCTATCTAAAGGAGGAGGGAGGGAAGAAAGGTAGAGAGAAGGGAAAACATAGGAGGTTTTAATTAGTGTGTGCTCAGCTATTCAGGACCTGTGAAGAGAAGTGAGGGCTAGCATCTGCTTATAGAAACACACTGCTGAAACAGCATACAGGTGATTCCCACTGGAGTTTGACACAGGAAGAAGTACAAGTCACAACACACACAGTGACTCAGATGGCCTGGGACTTGGACATAGGTAAGAAGCAAAGGACCTAGCTAAATTATGTACTCTATATGGATGAATAGCCAAGGTATCATTTGAGAACAGCAGATAGCAAATAAAGTGAGAAAAGTATGGAGTAAATTGGCGACAGAGCCAGAACACAACTGTTTTCCTACATGCTTAGAAATAGATTTGGACAGAATCCAACACTGACTCTTAAGCATACAAACGGGATAAGGAAGAGGGCAAGCAGTTTAATGTGGCAGTCATCAGTTACAGAGTTAAGAAGCTAAACTATGAACTCCATAAGGAAAACAGAGCCATAGGCCAATGAGAACCTTGCATTGGATGGTGGTTCTGAGGCAGAAGGATCCACCTCTCTCTGGGACACTGAATAAAGAATTTAGTGTTGTTAAATTATTGTTAGCTCCCTTTAAACTAATGTTAATGATTTTAAACATTTATTAAAGTACCTACTCCATGTTTAAATTATCATTAGCTCCTTTGAAACTAATGTTAATGATTTTAAGCACTTATTAAAGTGCCTATCCCAAGTTGTTTTTCCTTTAAGCTAGATAGTGACCAAGGTAGAAACCTGAGAGAAGCCGGGCGGTGGTGGCGCACGCCTTTAATCCCAGCACTCGGGAGGCAGAGGCAGGCGGATCTCTGTGAGTTCGAAGCCAGGCTGGACCGATAGCCTCCAAAACAATACAGAGAAACCCTGTCTCGTAAAAACCAAAAACCTGAGAGAAATAGAGGAGAGAGAGAATGAAGGATGACAAAAGAGAAGGCAAGAAAGAGCAATGAGTTCAGACTGAATAGACAGACAGTTGGTGAAAGTAAAATAGCTCTGGCCCCCACCAGTGAACAAGTTCCTAAGAGTTGTCAAGCCTTAAAGGCAAAGGGTCTCAAGTGACTTATGCCTGAGAATTTTAACATTAGCCACCAGAGAGCCGTAACTCCAGTCCCCATAGGACTTATGGTCCCAGCATATGGGGCCTGTTTGACAGCTGTGCCGTAAGCAGTGGCACCTGCTGCTGGAGGTTGCTGCTGCTCCTCCTTGGAATACAGTCTGACATTTCCTAAACCTGTTAAACACAGTTATCATATAACCCAGCAGGCCTAAATCTACTCACGAGAAATGAAACCGATACACATGAAAACCTGTGCAGGACCATTCACAGCAATATTCATAATGACCAAAGGGTGTCAACTCAAATATCCCCCATTGATAATGAAACAGTAAGTCATAAAAGGGAGAAGAGCGTACTACATCATTACACACGGTGAGAAATCAGGGTGGCCCTCACACAATGCAACCCCATTAGATGAAAAGTTCACAAAAGAAAACTTCAGAGGGGCAGCAGGTTAGTGACACCCCATGGATGAGCCCATGGGGAAACAGGAAGGTGCACTAAGGAGCCCTGTGTGTCTTCCAGGAGTGAAAGGTGTTCTGACAGCATTTCCACAAATGGACATACACCTTGAATAAACTACAACCACAGGACTACACACTGTGATTGAATGTGCTGTGTGGTACATGAACTTTATTTCAAAACAGCCATTATATCTAAAAACAAAAAAGATGAAATTAGCCAAATGTTCTACATGTGAAGGACATTAAAGAAAAAAATTACAGCTTAAGCAAAAATGCAGATTAAAGGACAGCAAAGACCTCAGAACTCAAAGAAACTACAGACATCCGGGGCTTGGCATCCATAAGGAACAAAGAACCAGAAAGAAGTGTATATAAAAACAGAATAAGAAAAGCATCCTATTTACTTAATTACAAAGAAGCAGAAAAGAAGCTCATTATGAAATTTAGGGAAACTATTATATGTCCATTTTCAGTGATGAGGACAGCAGAGAAAATAAAGTGGAGAAAAGGCAGAGAGGAGAGACCACAAGAACAAGCAGACATGGAAAAGGCAGAAGTTAGGCCAAAATCAGTTCAGGTAGCAGAAGGAGACAGAGAAAACAGATCCAAAGTCCCCTTAAAGAGTGCACAAAAGACTGGATTTTCTCTTGAAGAAGAGGAAAGATATTCTCAGCACCATAAATTGCAGCCCCGGATACACAAAAACTTATTCAACAGCATGTAATTCAAATAAAATAGGTAAAACAATATCTTGTACCCTTCAGGCACTTGATTATAAATATACGGGGTGGGGTGGGGTGGACAACACACAACATGTTCTATTACTGACTCCACATGTTCTCAACAAGGAAGAAAGAAGTCAGTGAACAACAATTCATAAATAACACTAATGAGTCATTCTGATGAGGAACTTTCAAAGAGCCCACAAAAATATTTTATCCTGCTCTCAGAAAAAAACATTACATTCATAACTAAACACACAGAAAGAAAAAAACCAATATGCTGGCACCTAAAGCAAATGAAAACTGCTGTTCTCCCATCTCCCAACTGCTGAGAATAGGACTTTCTGCAGAGACAGAGATCCTCACAGCTGTGTGGTCCTCTGTGTCACTTACCACCCACCTGTGGTCACTACATACTCAGCTAAAGCAATGAATGTTTGATTAGCTTGAATTAAAAGAGCTATGTGGAACAGTCAGGCTTAAGCAATTGGATATCAGCAGTCTACTCTGCAGTTCAACTGGTAGAAGCCAATGAACACCTCAAAGACAACTTTCCTGTAGCACTAGAAAAGAAGTCGACATGCCTGTGCCCCTAAGAGACCAGATAAAGGGCACTTGACTGTCAGAGATACTAGTCCAGCATGCATCTGGGGTTATGAATATCTTTTTCCTAAACAACCTGATAGACAAGTCAATGTGTAGAATGACAAAGCCAAAATTTCTTAAGCAATTCCTTAGTTTCAGGCTACATGCTAGCTTGGACATGGGGATCGAACATAGAACATTAGGCTTGACAGCAAGCACCCCATCTGCTGAGCCACCTCACCTGTCTTTATATAAAATAAAGCAAGATCATTGGTGAGTTTCTTGAGCAGATCTTTGGAAGAATAGCAGGAAGAAAAAAACTGCAACCATGTGGTAAAGAAATACTGACTAAACCAACTACACTTTCTAGCAAACTTCTTAAACATTTTCCCCTATGACTGCCTAAAAATTATTTGGATGAACCTGAGGATAAAGATATACATTATAAAATAGGTATATAAGGCAAACATTTGCTGATAATAGAGAAATTTTAAAACATTTTTTCAGCATATAAATTTACTATTTATTTCAAATGAAAGCAATTTTGCATACTAATGAGAGAGGGGGGCTTGCTTATCAAAAAAAAAAACAATCCAAAGATACAAAGATATACTGATTTGAGAGATGCTGAAGAATCACAGTAGGAAAATGACAAGCATCTTTATTTTCCATAATTCAATAGTTACTTTTCTGGAAGTTCAGAAAGCATTGTATGTATAAGAAATGCACAGTACATATAGTCTGAAATGTTAGCTGAGGTAGTTCAGGCAGAGTACTCATAGGCACTGTGGGGCCTGACAGCATCCTCAGGACAAAGTGCACAAATGTGTTCAGAACCAAGGCTACAGTAAAGTCAATTGATGAAGCCCAGGCAAACCCTGCTAGAACACTGTGGATTACCTACACAGTGACTTGAACTTATTTTTAGCTAATAGGCATTCAGAAATGTTTCACGCTTGCCAAATTTTTCATGACCACCCCAACCACATTTATTTGCGAGCCGATGGGTCACAACCCACAGTATAAGAAGCTTTGCACTGTGTCATCTTGTAAACTAAGGCAAACACCAGTCTCTGGGCTTCTTGAACCTTTCTGGCCAACAGTTAAGCCAAAGGAAAATATTTTGGTCAAATAAGTCAACAAACACTTAATGGGTACACTTATGTGTGCATGAGCAGAGAAACACACAGTTGTTAAAAGGATGAAAAGGATATCCTGTATGAATAATGAAATTGGAGCAATGGGCTTTGTATGAAAAAAAATCACCTAAATGTACAATCATATTTCAAAACCCAACTCTGTGCTACGTCAGACATGGCAACAAGCAAACAGTAAACGAAAGCACCAGAGATGGGGTCCTGGAGGACTATATAGCAGGAGAGAGCTATGGAGTATGCACTACACTCAAGTTGAGACCTAGAGATGAGGATAACAAAACACAGCTTTGTAAAACCACACATTTACGTCCAGAGGAGCACAGCAGCAGGAAATTTGGTATGATTTGGAGAGCAATAGCAGGGGATGAAGATCAGGTTATTACAAGGCATAAACCTCATAGTGTGGCTTTTTACAGTGCTAGTTTCTCAGTGAGAAAACCTACATTATGGGTTGTGTGGGAGGGGTGCATGTATATGTGTGTGTTGGGGTGAAAAGTCACACATACAAGACAAAATTTCAGAGAAGATAAAGACAGTATGTTTAGAAAAGACATAAGTAAACTAGAGAGAGAAAGTATAATGAGTTAGAACATGATGTTCTATTTACCTGTCAGGTCCAACTTACCCCGATGATGCTCAATCCTTTGAGGTAGTCCTGTCGAGGCTGGGCTTGAGGAACACAGCCAGCTAGGACAATTTTCTTATTCTCCTCTTGAGCTTTTCTGTAACAGTGAAGAAAATCTTTGTGAATTCTACTGCTCACCAACATAGCCTTAGAAATTGGCGTTAGTACACCTACATTCTCCAATTAACAAGGCCATCTAACATGAACCAAGGTTTTCTGGCCATGGGCTAAAGAAAACATTCATCATTAAACTTATGTATGACGGTCCTATTTCTCATACCACAAATGCATGTTGTCTACTAATGTCTTCTATTACCGTCATATTACTAAACAAAACAATCATACAGAACTTACAACTTCCATATGAACCATTTGCAAGAATCTATTTTTCAAATAGGCTAAGGCATCAAACAAGTCATATGTTTAAAATGTGAATAAAAATGCACATAAATGTTCATATTCTTTCTTAGATTTTGCCTAATGTAGAAATAAAGTATAGTTCAAAATAATTCCAATAGGAGAGAAGAATAGAAAATAAAATATCTCATATCCTGGAAATTCTCAAACTCCCTGCCCACTTCTTTTCCCTAGACAACCCATAGTTACTGGTTTCTTGTGTTTACAGCAAGAATGATTGGGTAATATATGTATCCGCACACATGCATAATGTACATATTTTACACATATTTATTTATAGTCACTCTTGAATATTTAAGAAAGTATTTCCAAAATACATAAACCTTGATGTAAAATCTATATACCATAGCATAATGTTACAACTTGGATCTTAAATGACTCCCACAAGGTGATGAGTTGAAAGCCTGCTCCCTCATCCAGACTTGGGAATTCGATGAGAAAGATCAATTCAAGAAGCCTGATCTCATCAATGGGTTAATCCACTAGTGACTTCATAATTATATAGGTTATATGGGAGTGATGGAAGTCTAGGAAGCAGGACTAACTGCAGGAAGTATGCCCTTGAAAGCTTGTTCTTCAGACAAGTACCTTGTTCCTGGACCATCCCTCCACTGCTTCCAGTTCCCTCTTCCATTTTGGCTGCCAAGATATGGGCAGTTTTGCTGCACCATGATATTCTGTGCTGCTGCCGACAGACCACTGACAGAAGAATCATCTGGAAGCCCTAGTCAAAATAAATTTTCTGCCTATAAACTGATTTCCTGCAGTATTTTTTCACAGCAAAAAAAGCTGACGTACACAGGTAGGTTCTAAGTAGAAACACTGGTTCAAATGCATATCTGCTGTTTTACGAAGCATTTCATTGCTGAAGTGTGAATAGGCCTATCTGTATGTGAGCATCACTCATTCATTCAGTGCTTTCAGCAACACTGATTTTATGCTATTAAGAGCAATGAAGAGACTCGGGTGTCTATCTAAACCTCCTAGAATTAACTATATCCTTGCTCGTTTTAAAATTAAAGGTGCATGTCTTCAACTCTTTCTCAAGAACTTCAATTTAGAAGTTGTTGCTGTTCTAACACTACTGCATTCTTAGGTGCCATATTTTATGCACCAAACTAGGCCCTTTGCTACTCTAGCAATTGAGAAAGCTAAGGTACTTGCAGCCCAATCTCTAGACATGACTTTAGACTATATGTCAAGAAGTGACTTGTCTCAATTACTCAGCATGTATCTGTTGTTTTTTGACAACTTTTTCAGAGCATAGATTCAAAATTGGAAGGGGGAAAAAATGGGGGTAGGAGAACTAGGTCCTTGTGATAAAAAGGCATATTGAAAAACTTCTGGGAGGTGCAAGAAGAGCTAAAAGAATGGGTTAATGAGTATAAATTTACTATTTTTGTTTACTCGTGAGATTTTAATTTAGTTACAACATTTCTTCTGCTTCCTCTATGCAAAACTTCCCATATGCCCCACCCAATTCTCCTTCAAATTCATAGCCTCTTTTTTCATTAAATGTTACTTTTTGTAATCATGTATCTGAATACACATATATATTCCTAACGATAATCTGGTGAGTCCATACAATGTTATTTGTATTTATGTTCTCAGGGCTGACCATCTGGCAATAGATAACTAATTGTTGTTCTCCTCCCTGGGGAGGGTTCCTCTTCCACTCTCAGCTTTATTCACTTGCTTGTAGTTCTTGTGGAAGGAAGGCTGAGGCATGTTCATTAGTATCATCCTTGTTTGGTTCATGTTTGGATGGTCATGAAGAGAGTATGTATGGGTATAGCGTCTGGTGTTACAAGGAGACATAACATCACGGCGAACTCCCTAGTCCTCCAACTCTTACAATCTTTCCAACCCTCTTCTACCATGTTCCCTGAGCCTTAGATGTAGGAATGCTTTGTAGATGTATCCATTGGGAGTGGACTTCACAACTCACTCTATATTTTAATTGGTTGTGGTACCTATAAATTTACTATCTGACGAGCCCTTGTAAATCTTCTGTTTCAGTATCTTGAGTCTCTTGATACAAGTTTCCCATTGGAATCCGAAAGCCACTTGTTCAAATAATTTTGTTACAGAACCATGCTTGATGGACTCAGTACATCCAAGGGACTAGTCACCCTTCTCTGCCACCTGATTACATTTTATGGAAAAGCATGTCACTGTAAACAAATACATTTTATAGTGAATATAAAACTCCTTATCAAATGAAAACATCTTTCTATTTCATTATCAAGCTCTACATGACAGTTGACATTGCGCTTTTTTGAGAACCTTCACTATATCATACAGAATCACAGCCAAGTAAGTATTCAAAAGATCACCAATAATTATGCCCAAAGAAAATGTCTGAGGCTAGAGAGATAGCTCTTCCAGGGGAGCTATAGTAGCATCTCATCTCTTCTTGCCAGTGAATTTGTGTTAGTTGCCACACCCCTTTGGCATGGTTCCAGGTGTGGCCCTGACTGCTGGAAGGTAGAGAAGCGCTGGGGGGAGAGGAAGGGTGAGGGGGAAGGGAATCTTGCTTGGGTTGTGGAGAGCATCAGAAGGGTAGACACTGCATCTTCTGAAGAAGGAACACTATGACTGTTCTTTACTATTATCTGTATAAGTTGTCCTCCAATAAAATACCCATTTATCATTTATTTTGAGTCTAGTGAACTCATTAATAAGCTGCCTTCAGGGATCTGAGTTCAATTCCCAGTACCCCTATGAAGACTCACAACCATTTGTAATTTTAGTTCCAAGGGCTCCAATACCTCCTTCTGACCTCATTGGGTAACAGGTATGCACATAGTACACACATATACATGCAGGCGAAATACTCATCACATAAACTAGTTAAATAAACCTAAAATTTTTAAGGAAAATGGCTATTTTGTTTTTATGAAATCCTTTATCATTACAAGCTGAAATGATTTTTAAGGAAATATAGAAATGATGAAGACTCATGCCTGCAATTCAAGAGACAATGTTAATAAAGAATGATATGTAAAAAAACATAAGCAACTTGGCACCAAGTATGCAACTCTCAGAGGGGAAAAAAAATGAGCAGGTGACATAAAGAGCAGTTTAATGTGCCAACAGAAAAAGCCTTCATGGAGAAAATTTTATTAGCAAATGTGAGAAGAAAGAAACAGAAACAAAGGCAAAGAAAGAAGACAGTTGCCATATCAGGGACAATGAGAAGAAAGTAGAGCAGGAAGACAGTGTTAGCCACATCTCAAGACAGAACAGGCAGTTTGTAACAAAGTAAAAACCTAGTACTAAAGGTTCAGAAATGGCCTGATCTAGTAAGTTACTAAGAACTGTTCCAAGCTGGAATTGAATTTGGCTCCAAATCGGCAGGTCAGACTAGAAGTACAATTTGAACCAAACCTCAGCCAAGCCATGGGATATTGATGCCACACCTTGTATGTGACCAAAATCATGGACAAGACAGTCATTAATGCAGATTCTCAGAATGTTCCCTTTATACACATTCCCTTCTTACAGTCTGTTCTTTTCTTTAATAAGCTCTGTTCATGTTAATACAAGGTGAAATTATTTTTCTTTTGATATGTCACTAGCACAGATACTCTTAAAAGCTTTTATCCTCCAAAATATGAATGCTAAGAATAATAACTTAAAAAAGTTTTAAATAGTATGAATTACCATGTCTTCCTTTCAGGTGGTGCTGGAATGTTAATTAAAAATTTAATGAATATAGAGTTAATTTAATATACTGGTTAATATATTCTTGAAACATATCTCTAAATAAGACTAGTGGCATGCACCTGCATAGACCATTAACTTGAGTGACACAGAAAATAAAAATAAAGCAGCTATCTCCTCTTCTGAATATCAAACATAAGAAATAGTTTGTAGAGAATCTTAAAATTCACAGGAGCATGAAGATACCTAATGATGACAAAGTATCACTCTTTATTTCAAAGATAAGAAGACAGAGCTTCAAAAAGATGCAATGATTGCAGTGGAGATCACCTGGCTCCTAAGTCCCACATTTCAGAACACAATAACAAACAGAAAAAGCTTTTCTTCTCTAGGACACAGCAAGATGTACAAAGCTGTAAGCCCAAATACCTTCCAAGGAGAACATCAATTCAGTATCCGACTGTTCTACTCACCCAAGTCTAGTAAACAAGGCAATGGTCTAATAGGAGAATACTAAACTCATAGGTGCATGGAGAGAAACATAGTTCCTTCTCTCTAAGTGTCAGTTCAGGGGAGATTGTGTATTCTTCATGCTTATTTCTCTTATTCTTCAGACATGTTCTGAAAATGGGTATTAAGACAAAAATATTCATAGAAATATGCACCTTAGCAAAAAAACTTTTCATTAAAAAAGCTCCCTCAATATATCAAGATTTTGCACCTTTAAATGTAGATTTTTCCTCATGACCGCAATAGAAAGAGGGTCACTGCAGTGTATTTCTGTATAAAGCAACCATACCTCTACTCTACTGGGAGAACTCTGCCTTCAAAGTTTTCATGAGGGGACTCTCATTTTAAGAGTTGATGTACATGCATACAGTCATATGAAATGAAAAACACATTAAGGAAATAAGAGAAAACCACTAAGGAGTTATGATTCTGGTGCAGTTCGTTAACCACAATATCTTCTCTATCCTGAAACCAGTTGAGGAAGGGAACACTTAGCATAAATGCCACTGTGAACCAACAAGGCTGTTGTTACAATTTGAACAGCTAAGCCCTGAGCTCCCAATAGCTTGAAGTAAAATTAAAAGCTAATCTAAAATTGACAAAACCAAAATAATGACCCAAACAGATACATTCAGGGATGTATGGGGATAGTCAATTTCCAAGTAACTGAAGTATAATTGCACCATCCCAATTTGGAACGCTATAGTAGTTGAGAAAATTGAAACATAATTGCATACCTTATGCTCTGTAAAAAAGAAAAAGTGAAACTGGGCGGTGAGCAGTTTGCAATACATGTAGCAGACAGGAGTCCAATGCCTATGTTAAGCAGAGAAGGCACTCTGTGCAGATGACCAAAATACAAAAACCTGTTACATGCAAGCAGTAATTTCCTTAAACCTTATCTGGATATAATTAACTCTGATACTATGATGATGTGGTCAAAAGAATCCCAGGATGAAAATAACACATGAGCTGGTGGCACAACTCAGTCTAGTATACACCTGGCATGTACAAGGAAGGCCTTCATCTGAATTCTCCACATTAAAGAACAAAAAGCCTTGATTCCATGTACCTTACTGCAACTCTTAAAATAATGACTGCATGAGGGCTGGGCAGATGGTTCAGTATGTAAAAGCACTTGGCTCACGAGCCTGGCAACCTGGGTTCAGATGCCTGGAATTCACATAATAAACCTGATAAGTCAGTGGTTTGCATCTGTCATTCCATTATTCCTGTGGCAAGAAGAAGCTGAGAAAGGTGATTTAACCAAAAAGCTTGAAAGTCATTCACTAGGCACACACAGTACAGTGACAAGAAACAGGAGAGCTCCTGACTCACAACAAAGGGAGAAGGCAAGAACCCCTCAAAAGTTGTCCTCTGACTTCCACATGTGTGCAAGCACAAACACAAAAGCAAACATATACATGAACATGCTTACAAACACACATGAATAAATAAATGTTAAAAAACAGACAACAAAATGAGATGAAATACATATTGCATCCAGTTACAAACACATGCAGTATCATTAATCTATATCTGAATAACCTGTGACTCTTTCCTTTTTGTTTCATTTCTCCTTCTCTAAAAACAACAAAAGTAACACAGGATGTCAGAAAAGCAATATAGCAGTTGGGTAGAAATAATGTGACCTTAGAGTAGGTGGCATTCATCATAACACTATGCAATTAAATGCAACTTTTTAACTGGGGGACAGATACTTTTAAAATTGTAGTGGCCAATATACCTGGAGCAGACCAAACCTGGGAGCCACTATTCACTTCCAAACCCAGCGAGAACAATGGTTTAAGATAGAAATACCACACATTGCTTTGTATACAAATACCCTCTTGACAACATAAATGGGCAAAACAGCATCCACTTTGGGGGGTTAAATTGTCACTTTTTCTATTTCAATGCCAGCTCATGGACGAACTCACAGTAACATCAATTCAAATTATCAACTAAGACAACCATGAGAATAGCACTCACCATTTACCAACAGGACTTAAGCAAACCAAACTAAGCTGTAATGTATAACTGAAATCAGATTTCCTTGTTATTACCACTGTCCATTATGCAGAGGAAAGTAAAGCTCAGCAGATTCATACAGAAAGGGAGTTGGGGCTGTGCCAATTAGCGTTGGAAAAATAATCAGAATGTGCCTCGACTGGGTTCACTGTTGTTATCTCCCTAGGGAAAGCTGCATAAAATGTCTGTATGTATGCATGAAAAATGATACACAGCACTGCAGCAAATGGGAAACCCTGAGCTAATCAACCAAGACCTGCTGATTAGCCACTAAGTAGAAAGTGTGAGGCATGTGAGGGTGGTCCCACACCCACAAGTATATGGACAGCACAAAGTAGAACCTATAGAGTACTAAATTTAAAAAACACACCAAGCTGGGGGTGAATATGTGGAGAGCGAATATGATCAAATTACACTGTATGAAATTCTCAAACAATTAATAAAAATTTATTTTTTAAAAGGATTATATACACTGGGTTGGGGAAACACCTCAGTGGTATAATGTTTGCCTAGCATGTATAAGACCCAGTACCAGCCAGCATATGCTATTGGTTAAAACAAAATTGAGCTGAGATAAAGTGGCATGGATGTCTCAAAGCAATAAACATTTATGCTAAGGATAAAGACAAAAAGATTTTGCTTAACTATGTAGCCTTATTATAATTACCCATTTGCCTATATAAAATACCTTTGTTTTGTTTTCTGGCTGACTCAGGGTCTTACTACATGTTAACAAACTTAAGTGTTCACTATATAGTCAAGACCATCCGTGAACTCAGAGCAACCCTCCTGCCTCAGTCTCCTAGTATGGGGATCACAGGTATATAACATTCTTAAGGTAATTTCCTAATGTTAAAGTGAGTTGACATCTATATTAAAAATAATAGCTCCATTTTATTCTGTGGATTGTTCTGTAGATAACAATTATATACTATATTCTACTAATGTTCAAATATAAACATAAATGCATTCTCATGTCTTCATAAACAAGAATGAGGAGAATGGAAGCAAGCAACATTGCATTGGGCTAATGTTAACTAATTTTAGCGCTAAATGGAGTAAGCAAAGAGTTACATATATTTGTATTTTCACTCATAAATAAAATTATACCTATATTGTCATATAAATAATGTTTTACAATTATTAATTTGAAGTTAAAAACAAAAAGAACAAGGTCTGAATAAGATGACAGAATTCCACTCAGAAGAATCATATGAAAAATTTTATGGTGCAGTAAACCAAAACTGGAATGAACTATGTTTTTATCACAGCCTCATTTAGAAAAATAAATGGGCATGAATTTAATCTCTCTCTAAATAAAGGGAACTGAGAAAGACCTTTGTGACTGAAAATAAACACATGCTGACATACATGAGTTTGTTTCCCTAATTTCACAGTGGCCAACCCCCTGTAAATTACAAGTTGAGGCCACAAAATATCATTGTAAATTCGTACATCCGAGCCTATGAGTTTTACCTCCTCAAAGGCAGGTAGAAGAGACTCGCCCATTAATATAAGTCACAAGAGGGCTGAAAATCACAACTAAAACATCAGTAACTCTTCAACCCTTCAAGAAGGGACTGATGGAAGCAGAGGCAAACACACAACTAAGCACTGAACTGAACCCAAGGAACCCAGTGACAGAGAGAGAGGAATGATGAGCAAATTGGCAAAGAATGGGCTGGCAAAACCAGCAGAGACAGCTGATCTGAACAGGGGAGTGCTCTTGGACCCCAGACCAACAGGGGGGAGGCCAGAATGGGACTGATCTGGACCCCCCAAATGTGAGTGTCAGTGAGAAGGCCTGGACAACCTATGGGGCTCTGAGCTGTGGATCAGTGTCTATCCCTGGTATACAATCTGTCTTCATGTGCCTATAGCACAAAGAGAGATGCTCTCTCAGCCTGGACTCTTAGGGGAGTGCCTTGACCCTACCAAGAGTAAAATGATAGACTCTAGACATCCCCTATGTGGAAGGATTTGGCAATAGGGTGGGAGGGAGGGGGGAAAGGGAGTGCGGGAAGAGGGGAGGGAGAGGGAACTGGGATTGACATGTAAAACAAGCTATTTAAAATAAAAAAAAAGAAAAAAAAAGAAAACAAAAAATAAAAAAATAAAAAACAAACAAACAAACAAACAAACAAAAAAGATTTACAAAATTGTGACTCCATCTAAAGACCTTTTACATGGAATAAGCATAATCTATATGGAAACTCTATGTATGTATTTATGTATGTATGTATGCATGCATGTATGTAAATGTATATAAAGAACTGACTTTTCCAATTTAAAAAAAAATATACACAGGACATGAAAATCTAATGTTCAAACTTTAAAAAAAAAAAAAAAAGAAGGCCCATCCTGATAGAAAACTTGGCCCATAGGAAAGTGACAGTCAAAATATAAAATTTATCTTTGGTAGATAAATGATAAGGAAAGGAAGAGATGGGAAACGTAGAAATTAAGAAAAATGTAGAATACAGTTCAGTTTCTTTTTTAAAAAATCATTACAATGTTTATTTTATTGTCTAATGACAAGCAAAAGAAAAAATCATAAGGAATCCCCAAAACTGACTTAACCCATCAAAACTGTGGTCACTAATAGATGGAGCAAGCTATGACTTCTACCACAGTGTGGTGATTTGAATAAGAATGGTTCCCAAAGGCTCATATATGTGAACCCTTGGTTCCTAGTTAGAAGAACTCTTGGGAAGCTTTGAAAAGTGTGGCTTTGCTGGAGAAGGTGTGCCACTAAGGGAGAACACTGCAGTTTCAAAATCAAGCATCTAAGGGAATAGCCTCTCTCCCTCCCTCCCCCTACTTGAGGATGTAGAAGATGTAGATATAGGCTCTCAGCTACTGCACCAACACCATGCCTTCCCTCCTGCTGCCATACTCTCCACCATGATGGCCATGGACTCACTCTCTGAAACTGCAAACCCCAATAAATTTTTCCATCTATAATTCACCTTGCTCATAGTGTCTTATCACAGCAATAGAACATAACTAAGCCAAATGGGTAAAGCACAAATGCAGTTTCAAAGTAACTACTGATATTACAGTTCATTATATTTTAGGAGTGGTAGTAGTTACAGGGGTGTCAGACTTAATTTGCGGACCTAAACATTTCTGTGTGACTTTAAGGTATTTTATTTAACATTATAAACATGAAAAAATAAACCAATATTTTAATTAAAAATAAATAACCAGAAATGTCCCAACAAAAGGAGGAAGAGAAAGAAGACTGTGGTTGCTGTTTCTATGCCTTTGAATCTTCCTATGCATCTCAGAACCCACATAAAAGTGGTTTGAAGCCCATGTTGAAGCCCATGGCATACAAACAGGATGCCACAGTTAGCTGGAAGAACCTGATGAATGGTTTAGCGGGGAAGCATTGTATTTGGTCATCTGACCATCTTGGAAGAAAAACTGGCATTTTCTTCAAACCAGCTAATTAAGAATTATGATTAAAGGGATTTCAGACATCATTCGGATTGCATTCTACATTTTGGCAACAATGAATTTAAAGCTATACAACTGAGAAGAAAATTAAGAGCAGAGAGGGTGTCCAGAATACATCTGTGTTGGGCCTATTGCAAGTGTGTCTGAGCAAGGTCACTACTCCTTTTCTGAAAACAAAACTTAACACTTAGGGGGCAAGGTACACCATAGCTTGAATGTAGCCCATGTGTTCAAGGCATGGCTCTCAGGGAGGTACTACTAGGACAACCTGTCAGCTTGGAAAGGAGAAGCAGGTCTTTAACTCAGTGGAAATTTGCCTTTAGTAGACAAGGTGGGACCCAGCCCCTCCTCTCTCTAAGTGGTTCTGTTCTGCCTTGTGCCCTTTCTATGACAACCTAACTTGCCGCAGACAAGAGCCCAGCCACCATCTTAGACTATGGACCAAACTTTAGCATTCTAATCTATGAGTTGTCTCCAGTCTCTGCTAACTGCTGCAACACAGTTCCAGAAGGACGCACTAAACAGTCTCAAGAGTTCAGCTCAGATTCTGCCTCTGCAGCAAATTGAGAGGAGGGCAGATCTCATCTGAGTCTTAGCTTTGCCACATGTTAATGGAAACTGCTAAACCCTGAGGTTTATACTGGCACAAAAAAACAAACAAACAAACAAAACAAAATCAACAATTACAATAGGAAACACTTGCCTTAAAAGGCAGTAATTACAATCCAGGAAGATTAAAAAGAAATACTGTAGGAATGAGTGAAATTATTAGATTTTCTTTTGCAAATGCTACAGTACTACATTGGTAGTAAGATTTCTGTGAAAGCTTTCTACAACACCCCACAAATGGGAATTTGGAGGGAATCTGTGGCTGACACGGAGTGACAGGCATTCACCATAAACCCTGAACGAGAACACCTGAAATAAAGGCGCCAAGTCAGCCTCCTAAAAGCTAAATTACTCGCTGCCTGGAACAATGTACGCCAGAGCTTAAGCCCCAGGAGCTCCAGGAGTATGAGACAGAAGTAAATGCATGCCTCTGCTCCAGTTTTCGTCTTTCACGGTGCAGGCGAGAGAGAGAAACAAGGCAGCACACAATTCCCCGACTAAAAAAAAGGATCCAGGGCTTCAATGCCTGCCATGGGAGGCTCAGTGGAACCCATGTCTCTGTGCTTCAATAAAATCAATTTAGGCATATATTGCTAGATATACAAATTTCTAAGGAACTACCTCTAAAAATTAAACATTTTATATCTAACAAAGCCTCTCCCACCTCGGGACTTAGCAAATGACTCCGGCTTATTTTACTGAAAAAACAAACCGCTATTTCTGCACAGCACAATATCTAACATACTGTTCTTCATCAAAATGCTGGTTCTTTTATGATTCAGCATGGAGAGTGCGTGCCTAGGAACCAGCACACATAAGTCAATTCAGATGTACTGTCTTTATCCCCCCCAAAACTGAGATGCTTCTGGTACATGGTATGTTCCAACCCTTTTGACAAACATTGCTGCTGTAATTATCCATTTTTCTACTACCTAGCAATTTTATAAATCATACCCAAAAGTGTATAGATGCTCATACAATCACATCTTAAAATACAAAACAAAATCCCAGTACTCAAGAGACTGAGCTCAGGGTCAGCAAGAAGTTCACAGACAGACGTGTGCACCCGCACGCTCTCTCTCTCTCTCTCCCTCCCCTCCCCCCTCAGGTACAGAGTAAATATCTCAAGTCAGCACATTCCAGACAGATCTTGATTTCTTGTTCCCATGTCCACACCACTCCACAAGGAAGCAAATATAGTAGCAACACATTTCGAACAAATGGGATTGATGGGATTGATGGACACCCAACACTCAACTCCCCTGCCACAAAAAATAAATAAATAAATAAATAAATAAATAAATAAATAAATAAATAAATAAAAATAAAAACCAGGACCTGTCCACCTGCAAAGGCCATTGTCTCAAGACTTAGACTAATTCAAAGCCAAGCCCTTCTCATTGCCATTACTACTATAATATCTAAACTCAGAGTTTCTTCCTTGCACTATCTGGCCGCCAGCATGATAATCACAAGGGGCCTCACTCCCTAGATCATCTCTCCTTCAGAAGGTTCAGCCTGATGAAGTGAATGAAATATGCCCCCGGAACTCTACTACCCCCTGGATTTTAAGCCTAATCTGGCTGGTTAGTTGGTTCCTTGGATGCTGGTTTTAAAACACATTACCACTGTGAAATGCAAGCTGTCCCTCAACTATTCATCATATTGCCTCAGCCTCCCAAGTGCCAGGATGCCTTGTTTTTCCTATCACTGAGCATCTCAAAACATGAAATAGAGTTTATTAGTCTTTTTAAATGTCTTTTTTGCTTACACACACACACACACACACACACACACACACACACACACACACACATAACCAAGACTGAAAAATTTTTATAATGAATATGGGAAGCATACAGTCATAACAGGGCCCTGGGAACGCTCAAAGAAAATGCCTGAAATTTGATCGAATCCTCTCCCATTCAAATGTCATATGATAATGCTCTACTTTACCTACTATATTAGTAGCTTTTCTCATTTATCATTGAAGCTGACAAAGGCAGCGTAAGGAAGGATGGGTTTGTCTGGGCTCCCAGTTTGAGGGAATAGTCCAGTCCTGCATGGTGAGTAAGGCAGAGTGGCAGGAGCTCCAGGAAGACGATCTCCCTGAATCCACAGTCAGGAAGCAGCATCAACAAATGCTGGTGCTCAAAACATTTCCTCCTTCTACTCGGTCTATTACCCTAGCCCATGGAATCAGGCTACCCACATTCAAAATGGTATTTCTCCCCTCAGGTACACCAACCTAGAAACATTCTGATACACAGATCCAGATTGTACTTCCACGATGATTCTGAATGTTATGAACCTGAAAATGAAGACTACAAACCATACCAAGACTCTAACACTCTCGTTCATATCATCTGTTTTTTAAAGGCATGGTCTCATTTAATCCAGACTAAACTTAAACTCTATACAGATGAAACTCCTAATCCTCCTGGCTCATCTCCTAGGTTCTGAGATTATAGGTCAAGACCACAACACCCAGTTGTAGGTGCTGCTAGGAAATGAAGGCTTTGTCTATGCTAGAGGTAAATTGTCCATACATCCTCAGCTTCACTCCTGTTTGCTTGGGTTTTCTTGTTGGGGGGGGGATAGTTTTAGAATATTAAAATGATGTTTAAAACACTACAGCAATATGACACACTCCATTGTACCTCCACTGTTTTTCAATATGAAGTTTCTTTTAAGCTTCTGTTTATTACAAAAACAGCAAAAGCAACCTGAAGAAAATGTTCAGAAAACGCAATCCAGGAAAATCAAACATTCTTTCAAAAATTAAAAAAAAACTTAAATAATAATCTATGACATAATTTCTTTTACCATTACACATAATTTTCAAAGACAATAATTTTATTATAAAAACAAATATGATACAAATAGTATCACTGATGTTCAGTAAAACAACCTGGGAAGGCAGGAGGCAAAGTTTGTTTTTCGCTCACATTTGAGTTCTATATAAACAAAACACAAAGGAGTCCTGAATTTCCCATACACTCTCATCTCATAATAATTTCCATCTGTGCATGGTAGCTCATGCCTGTACTGTCAACTCTTAGGAAGCTGAGAGGCTGGAAAATAGCTGTGAGTTTGAGGCTAACCTAGGCTACACAATAAGTTCAAAACTAAGGTAGAATACAGAAAGCTATCTTTCAAAGAAAATTTATAATAATGATTTATGATGAGGCATTTTCTATATTAAAAAAATATGCAAGATGGCTCAGCAAATAGAGGAACCTGCCACCCTGCATGAAACCCACACAATAGGAAGAAAGACTTTTCTAGATGTCCTCTATGACCACTCTTCCTGACAGTTGTCATCTGACCTAAACACACACAATAAATATCATGTTAAATTTTTGGTAAAAAGTATATCTACTGAATTTTTACGTTTCCATCGTAATTATTATATTTTAAACTACAATTCTGTTTAGTTTTCAGCAAGAAAAGAACACCTACTGACATGAGTGAAAAATCAATTATTAGAAGTTAATTGTGGTACCTTACATGAATAATATACCATCAAGTATTTACTTTTATAACCAGGTGGCATAATTTTTCTTTTAGCTGAAAACTGTTGGCTAGCCTTAGGAGTTCTCTCTAGAATGTACTTGCCAAAGAATTATTCAGGAAGTACAAAAGAAGAATTGATGTGAGATCTCATTCTGTAAATATGTTTCTCTTATTGGTTGATGAATAAAACACTGTGGCCAATAGGTCAGCAAGACAGGCAGGAGTAGATGTGGAGGATTCCTGGGAAGTGTAGGCAGAGAGGAGTCATCATGTGATCCCTGGAAGAGAGGATGTGAGTCAAGCACTCTCCCGTAAGAGAAGACCATGTAAATATGAATAAATTAGTAGTCATGGGTTAATAACTAAGACAGAGCTAGCCAATAAGAAGCCCTAGCCAGTGTCCAACAGAATTATAATCAATATAAGTCTCTGAGTGTTCATTTGGGGTTAACATGGCTGTGGGACCAAGCTAGAGGGAAAGAGTATTCAAAACAAAGAATAATGAACAAAGACCTCCAAAAACAGTGGCTCTGGCATAGACACTAAGATTATGGGGGTGAGAAGCACTTATACCAAGCACTCCTTGGAATATACAGTTTCATCTATAGGGACTTGAGGAAATAGTAAGAAAACTATTGTGGAATTGTCAGTAGACACAAAAAGTGAATTCACTTCTAGATCCATAAAAGGAAAATATGAAAGCTAGTCTAATCTCTTACCTAAATTAACTAATTAATTCAGTCAAAATCTCAAAATGAAACAGATTTACAAGATGCCATGCTTCTTCATCATGTAGCTCAAGCTGGTCTAGAACTCAAGATCTTCCAATCTCAGTCACCTAACTGCTAGGTTAGACATATGCACTGCTATACCTAGTTTCCTAACCTATGCTTAGCTTGCTTTTTACTATAATATATATTTTTTTCACTATAGGGATCAAGTTAAGGATCAATACTTTATTTGGAGAAAGTCAGAGCCACTAAATTGAAAAGTTAAATTCTTACAGAGATCAAAGACAGTTTCACACTTATAACACAACACTTAACATTACATTAAACAACAAGGATCACACTAGTTGTTACACCTTTAATCCAAGCACTCGGGAGGCAGAGTCATGTGATTTGAATTCAAGTACAGCCTGGTTTACAAAGAGAGTTCCAAGACAACCAGGTCTATACAAAGAAACCCTGTCTGGAAAAAATAAAGAAAACAAGAGAAAAGAGGAAATGGAAGAGGGGAGGGAAGAGGAGGGGAGGGGAGAGAAACTAGCACTTTTTTTTGGAAAAGACTTCTCTGATCGTAACTCTGGCCTTTGTGCTTTCCCAACCTATGCTTCTGTGAATTCCCACATTGCAGATAGTTAGTACCCACACTGTTATCAAACTCTCTTGTTTTTGATGTCTGTTCTACTAAATAGTAAGAACAATGATGTGCTCACTACTGCCGATCAACTCAGGTCACCCCTGTGATAATGCTTTTTGTTTTGCTTTATTTTCTGTTTTATTGTAGTTGTTGTTCTTTTATCAATTTGACACAAGCTATAGAGATCTGGGAAGAGGAACTGCAATTGAAAAAAAAAGTCTTCAACATATTGCCTGTAGACAAGTCTACGAGATATGTTCTTGATTAGTGATTTGATGTGGGTGGGCCCAGTACACTGTGTGTGGTGCCACCACTGGGCAAGTGGTCCAAGTTGTATAAGAAAGCAGGATGAACTAGTCAGTGAGTAACATTCCTCCATGGCCTCTGCTTCAGTTCCTGACTTGAGATCTTGCCATGGCTTCCCTCTTTGGAGATGACTTCTAAGTCAAATTTCAATAAGCCAAATAAATTCTTTCCAGCTCAAGTCATGGTAGTTATCACAGCAATAGAAAGAAAACAAAGACATGGCTCAAACCACCACATTTCCTCAAGACAATCTGAGTTTACTGTTCATTCTATAAGACACTATGCTTAGAACAAACACACACACACACACACACACACACACACACACACACACACACACACACACACACCTCAAAATCCAAAGGTGGGTAAAAGATAGTCTAGGCCAATCATGACACCATTGTTCTCCATGTTAGTAGCTGTCATTTAGATCTCAGTCTGTCTGAGACCCAGCTGGTTAGGGAGTATAGAACAACCCTGGAGAACAGCTTTCCTCCCTATGAAATGAACAAGCATGAAGGAGCATCTTGACTGGCTGTCATTACCATCACACAAAACACTTAAAAATGTTCCTAAGACATCAGTATTGCTCCCATGGAAGCAATGAACTGAGAATAGGATCTATGGAATTAACTGACATAGAACTTCCCCTCTCTAGACTTCCTGTCATGAGACCATAAAACTTTTATGAGAAAGGCAATATGGCTCTGCAGGTAAAGGCCTTGCTGCCAAGCCTAAAGACCTGATTTACCACCCCAGAACCCATGTGATAGGAGGGAACAGACACCTCAAAGTTATCCTTTGACCTCCATATGTGTGCTAGGCTACCACACACCCACGCGCGCGCACACACACACACACACACACACACACACACACACACACACACACACACACACTCCTTATTAAACAAAAGCAAAACTTTTAGAGTTCTGCTTTTGGTTGTGTCTCCCGATACATACAGCCAAAACTATGAGAGCCGAGACAGCTTCCTTTCATAAACATATATTAATGTATGGGACGAACCTGAATCCATGCACACCTCCACCTGAATGAAGCAACCAGGTCATAGCCTCAGTAGCCACCAGGCTTCCTTCTCAACTAGCTGTGCTAGGATTCCAACCCAGGCTCAGCGCTCTAACTTCTTTGACTGCATTGCAGGTGATCCGGGGACTCCATGATTCTGTCTCTGTTTGCATACTTATTAGTCTGGTGCCATTCCAGATGCCAAGTGTCATTAGAAGCTAAGAGTTGATTAATGAGGAACCAGAATCACTGAGGAAATGTAATGTGCTTCCACCTACAAATACTTCCTGTCCAGTGAACTGACATGCATATTTCAAAACAGCAAGCTGTTTCCTATGCTTACCACATGCACTGAGAGCCGAACACACTTCTATCTCACAATCTTGATTCACTTTTTATAGTGCACCACCACCACCACCACCACCACCACCACCACCACCACCACCACCACCACCACCACCACCACCACCCGTTGCTCAGGATGTCAGTCAGTTCCCGGGAAAGGAGTTGTTACCACCAATGAAAACCAAGCCATGTTTTGTTTTGTTTTGTTTTTTAGAACACTAAGGGGAATTCCTTTACAAAGACCAGAAGAAGGTCTCCACAGAGGTTGACTATTTTACTAGAAATCACAGTTACTTAGAACCAGAACCAGAGAGGTATTTGGAGTCTAATTCCTAATTCAGCGCTTTCCCCAATACCAGACTGCTTCTAAGCTGCCTATTAAATATTTACTGGGGATACTTGGACAAACAAAAAATAATCCATTATTGTATTCAAATAAACCAAAAACCTTTTAGTAGGTTAGGCTGACAGATGCACACTGCCCTAAATATTGACTTTTTATTTTTTTGAAATGAGCTCCACTACCCAGCTATCTCTTCCACTCTTCTAGTCAACAAAATTCTATTTTATCTGAATAATTCAAACACACCAATCGTTATCACCTCAAAGACACTTAAAAGGGAATCATAGTTCCAACTGGTTTTGCAATATCCACTTACTGTATTATAAAAACAATGCTGAGTATCATATTTATTAAATTTAAAATGACAATTTGCATTTTTATTTTAAATGCTATAAACCCCTTAATAAAGCAATTGTCGTATAGTGCTGATTTCATCCAACTGCCTCTCCTTTATGGAGTCAGTCAGGGAAATGTCAAAGTGGAGCTAAGAAAATCAAGTATTGCGAAGCTCATCTAGAAAGGTTAATTCGAATGGGATTTTTGTGAGTATGATAGTCCTCACCTTCAACTCACTACAGATGATTAGTCTAACCAATCCCTGCAATTTACCATCTTTGCCAAGGAGTCAACATAGAATGTGTGCTAAAGACACATTTGGGTCTCTAGAAAGACAGGCCAGTCTCTTGCCCAATCAGGAGAGAAAGGAATAAGAAAAAGGAAGGAATCTGGGTATCCAATGACAGCACAGATCTCAGTGGACCCTGTCTGGAGCTTCACTGACCCCCACTTGCGCAGCAAACCTCACTTTCTTACCTCAGGAGTGACTTCTGCTTGAGGGTTCTGTCACTTGAAGGTATACTTGACAATAGTCCTAGAAATGAAAGGGACTCTATGGACCTACAGTATTCCAAAAACAATCCTTTGAAAGGACTTTCCTCTCCATCAGATTAAGTAACAGTCAAGGTGCAGGTTGTATGCAGAGCAAAGAATGCCAAGACTTTCCCTAAACAATAAATGACAGGTAAACTGTCAGCCAAGCAAAAAGTATCTCTATAGTCTCCAGACTCTCGGGATTTTAAGTAAACAGGACAAAACATTTGCCCTCTAAGTTTACACAGAAAGAGACACATAGCTACCAAGTAAGCGACATCTCCATGAAGGGCACAAGCAAGTTCTCACATGATTGGGATGGGAACACTATGATCAACTAGAGGGTTATAAACACAATGACCTAATGAATTCTTCCACTCCAGTGAAATAAGGACATGAACAATAAAAGCTGAGAGAGAATAACCAGAGATTAGGCCAAGAGTACAGAAATGTGACAGGAAGAAGAAATTTATAAAATCATACACAGAGAGGTATCCACCCTATCCTCAAAATTTTAAATTAATTAAAAATATTGTTTATGGAAATCTCATCTATTTCCCCTTCCCAAACAGATCCACGTGTCCCTCTTAGGGTCCTCCTTGTTACCTAGCTTCTCTGGAGCTGTAGATGAGAACCTGATTATCCTTTGCTTTATATCTAATATCCACTTATGAGTGAGTACAGACCATTTTTGTCTTTCTGGGTCTGAGTTAACTCACTCAGAATGATTTTTTTCTAGGTCCATCCATTTGCCTGAAAATTTCAAGATGCCATTGGTTTTTTTACTGCTGAGTAACTCCATTGTGTAAATGTACCACATTTTCTTTATTCATTCTTCAGTTAAGGGAATCTAGTTTGTTTCCAGATTCTGGCAATTATGAATAATGCTGGAGGCCAGGGGGCAACTAAGGAGAGGGGATAGGGAATGAGAACATGAGGGAACAGGACAGGTGAGTTGGGGGATGGATGGAGTGGGAGAGCATGGAAAGAGTATCTTGATAGAGGAAGCTATAACCGGGTTAGGAAGAAATCTGCTGCTAGGGAAATTCCCAGGAATCCACAAGGATGACCACAGCTAAGACCCCTAGCAATAGTGGAGAGACTGCCTAAATTGGCCTTCCCCTGTAATTTGATTGGTGACTACCCTAATTGTCATCTGTAGACAGATGATAAGGGATGTCCTTCTGTCATCATAAAACCTTCATCCAGTAACTGATAGTAGCAGTTACAGAGATCCACATCCAAGCACCAGGCTGAGTTTGTGGAGTCTGGTGGAAGAGAGGGAGGAGGAATTATGTGAGTAAGAGGGATCAAGATCATGATGGGGAAACCCACAGAGACAGTTGACCCAAATTTGTGGGAGTTCAGGACTCTAGAACGACAGCTGGATAGCCTGCATGGAACTGAACCAGGCCCTCTGCATGTGGAGACAGTTTTGCAGCCTGGTCTACTTGTGGGACCCCTGACAGTGGGACCAGGATCTATCTTTAGTGCATGAGCTGAATTTTGAAGCCCATTCCACATGGGCTGCCTTGCTTAGCCTGGATGCAAGGGGAGGGAGGGAGGAGGGAGGTTGTCCTGCCTCAAAATGAATGTGCCAGGCTTTGTTGACTCTCCATGGGAGACCTTACCCTTTCAGAGAAGTGGATGAGATGAGCTGGGAGAGGGGGAAAAGAGGAAGGAAGGAGAACTGTGGTTGGTATGTAAAATGAATAAAAAGTAATTAAAAAGTAATTTTTTCTTTAATTTTAAAAAGAAGGAAGGAACAGGAAGGTAGAAACAGCATCTGTTTCCATTTTGCCCTATTAGAAGCAGTGCACTAGGACAGATGGGCCTTTGTATCAATTAACAGGGTCTTAATCCTGAGATCTTCCAACACCTTTCTAAAAATAATCTCAGACCAGCAAAGCAATCAAAGTTTCCAGCCCGTATTTTCCAATCAAAAACAGCCAAGCACTCTCTGGTGATGAAGCAATAGCTCACTCCACAAAGTCCTCCACTGAGGACCTGAATTCTCTAAATCCAATCAATCTGTCTTCTGACCTCACAGCAAGTCAGAAATGCAGGCAGCCTTCCCTACAGTGCATCACTGAAGACTTTGGGAAAAGGAGGGAAGTTTTTTAAAGAAGAAAAACTGTAAAATAATTAAACCCCAAAATTAAAAATTTAGCAACAAAAAAAAAATTCCAGTGATTAGCCTTTCAAGGGCATGGAGTGCTCTGACAAGGCACATGGACATGGGAGTGTAGTCATGTCTCAGGAAAGAGTGTGGGTAATCAATGAGCAGCGTCGGAGTTGCTGTGTGGAAGAAAACAGCAAAACCTTCCAGAGAAGCACCAGAAAATGGTGTGCCCTTCAAGAATATAGTTTAATCATCTGAGACAGAACAGCAGGCAGTCGTAAGTTTAAATTTTAGAAATTATTTTTATAATAGTGTACATATTAAATGGTTTGGAGTTTAAGTCATAGGTCAATGGGTAATATCACTATGTGGCCATCTGAGACTGGGCCCACGGCTCTTTTAGAATGTACATTTTTAAATAGATGTGGCAGGAAACCTTAAGATTTAAAAAGAAATCCACATACTTACTAAGTATCTCTGTTTTTTAAAATATAGTTGTTAGGCTGGGGCTGGAGCTCGACCATAGAGTACTTTCCTAGCAAGTCAAGGGTACTGGAGTCAACCATCTGCTAATACCAAAACTCAGAGATACTCAAGTTCTTAATATAATAACATGAACTGTTTGCATCTAACCCATGCACATCCTCTAGATACTTTAAATCAACTCAAGATTACTTTAAAAAGCCAATGAATGGAAATGCTGTGTTCATAGCTGTAAACTACACTGCAGACAGTTAAACTAAGCTAGTACTTGCTCAGGACACATGCAATTCTTCCCCTAGTTTTCTTTTTCAATACTGGGTCACCACCTGCTAAATCTATACATAAGGGATGCGAAGTCTGAATCTCCCTCAAATGCATGAGGAATATTTGTTGTTCTTTGACTGAAGAGCATAGTGACAGTCTTGTTATGGTGGCCACCAGATACATCGCCATCTTTGCCCCTGGCTCAGCACCATTATTAGTGGGTTTTTAATTACCTCTAGCACATTCCAATCAATTCAAAGGGTACTCACAGAGCCACATACTCCATCCTCATCACCGTAGGTAAGCAGACAGGTGCATAATGGTAGCTGGTTATCATATTGTCAAATATTACCCAGATTTCTTTTCAATGCGATAGATAAGAATAAGCTAGCCATAGGTAAAATGCAAAGACTCAGATTCCATACTAACAATGGTACAAATATTCTTTAGTTGCTGAACAATAACTTTAAAGGGAACTTGTTTCCTTAATTAAAACACCCAGTAACTAAATATTCTGTAGCTCTGTGCTACAAGATTAATGGTTCGCAACAACCAAAACAGAGCTCAACAACTACATAACCAAGGAAGCAACCACAACACAAGGCCACTCATCAGACTGCCAAGGAACAAAATCCTAGCAGGTGGCCATCTTCTGCTCCAAATTCAGTCATGCTGCACATGACATTATCTCCACAATTGTATGGGGCTTGTTTTGTGCACTGTAACCCCTGGTATCACATTTTCAATATTAAGACAGACTGTCTTTCATATCAGGCAAACCACAATAGGAAACATCAATGATAAAAATAAGTCTGCTCAGAGCTCAGTGAAAAGGGCCCCTCCCAAGTCCCAGAGGTAACTGCCAGGCCTTACCCACCCTCACCTCAATATTTGCTCAGTGAAGCAGTGCTGTGCCTGGAACAAATCCTGAGGCCTAGTTAAACAGCAGGTGGTATACCAGTGTAATTTTTTAAGTAACAGATGGCTCAAACTTTTCATGTTTATGACATGCAGCCAGAACTTACACAAGTGAAACTGTCTTCCAAGTTCTTTATACAAGTAGCACAATTACTCATGTGACTCACCACTTCGAATCATAAAGACAGCAGCAGGTGGGACAGATGCTGGGCTCCTGGTTTATTTATGACTTTGCATAACAGACAGAAACCATACACACGAACGCAGATGGAGTCAAGTGCAGTTACATATTCGATGGTATTCCATTTCCTAGGTCATAAAGTTTGAAGGCCAAACCAACTGAGTGTTTTGGTTTGAGTAACTGAGAGTAAAATGTTGCAAAGCTGAACTGACGGCAGTGAGAAGAAAGGTGTGACCAGTGTCCTTACATCTGAACAGTATTTTCACTAGAAGTTTAAGAATGGAAAGAAAGAAGAAGATAGCTGGGCCAGGAGTTCTCAAATAACTTTCATTGCCAGCAGATTTATTAGTTGATTTATCAGTACCTGTTAATCTCACTGAGCTTAATATATTAATTAAACTGTATCAAAGATTCACTCATATCAGGAAAACAAACACAGTATGCATGAGTTCAGTACCATCCATGGTTTCAGGCATCAACTGGGAGGTTGATGGGATGTACCCCCCAAATAAGAGCAACTATACATAAAATTCATCAAAAAAAGAAGGTAGAGAAAGACTGAAGCAATGTAAAAGAACTTACTCTATATTATTTTGGTCTCCATTCCTCTCCCTCCCTCACGGTGTTCCTACTAAACAACTCTACAACCAACGTACCTCTCCCCAAGGTTAGCAAGGGCACTAGGCATCTCTGGACAGAACAGCAGAATTTAGGAAGCAGAACACTGACAGGAAATATGTAGGTTTTATATAAGGGCCCACCTATGTCAGTCTACTGTCCTCCATATAGCTCAGGGCCAATGGGTAATCAAGAACATACTCATAGCATCACCTCAGCTTTCTTGTCACTGACAATCCATGTGGGCATGGCTACCCACGATTAAGAACTGCTGCCCTTGACCTAACAACTGAATTACCATAGTTATTGTTCCTGGGTAACATCTAAGTATTCTTTGTATGAGCTTTTTTTATACGGCACCATCCTGGTGAATTGCTTCGCTAAATGTCCACAATGTTCTTTATCCTTGCATGGATGATAATCCACACTAATGCCACATGCCAAAAATCCACAGATTCCAAAAGGAGTAGCTGGATTACAGTGGGTGACGCTGTTCTTTACAAAACATGTATTTTGTGAAAAACTTATCTGATTATCATCTTATGCAAGACAAACTCACTCACTGATCCACATCACTTACCATATAAGCTTAGGACAGAACTGTTGGATTGAGAGAGTTTTTCAGCTCCTGAAATATTACATAAGACTTTCCCATCCTGGATTAGCACCCATCTGAAACCCAAATGTTCTAAAATCTGAAACTTTTGAATGTTGAGTTAGAACTAAAAATATTTCTAATTTCAGATCAGTGTGATTTCTAAATAGGGCTATTCAACCTGTATGTGCTGTAGAATTGAAATTATGAGTGTACAAACGCAAACTGTGTGACAGTAAACAAAATTAAAATGCTATAAAGTAGTCACTCAAAGTGAGAAAACAGCCAGTTGTTTTTAAATATCTACTACTGCACCAGTCCTAAGTTAATTAGTTCACACTTGAGGCCAACTACCCAGCATGCCTTGTAATTATAAACACCATGATCAGTGTTTCGCCAATTTCAGAAGCTTGACCATTTTGTACAACACTTATAAGAAAAAATTAACACTTGGAAGAGAGCTGACTTTTAAATTTACAACTATTAATTACCATCCTCCTTCCTTCCTCTCCTTTATCTAAGCACAGTGAAAAGCTATTGCAGGCTAGGCACAATTTAATTGAACATGAATTCTTAGCTTCCTTTCACTGCTACTTTCTGATCCATTGATTTTAAACCTCATATTCCTGCAAATTAACCAGATGACCAGCCTATGATGGGCACTGGTGTTACATAAATTCAACCATCAACATGGCCTCAGGGAACTGAATGATGTCATCCAAAATTCCATGGTGAAAGATTAAATCACCAAGAGATTTGGAGAGTGAGATTTAGTCAGAGACAAAAAAACAAGTGAAGAAATCTATTTACTGATCCCTCATTTAGAGATGTGTTTTACAGACTCCTGTTTTCTGGTACTGTACTGTTGTTGCTACCCACTAAACACAGTGTGGTGCCATGTGACAGGTAAAAACTTATCTATCTCCTAAAACTCATCTCTGGTTACTCATCCACAGCATGCTCCTCCATCTTCTATGCTGCTATTTCCTTCTTAAATATTCAGGTCTCTGCTCATATGCCAGCTTATTAAAGAATTCTTTCTTAATCCTGCTACACAAAAATACCATCTCCCATCTCTCTTAAGACCTTGCTTTCATATTCTTCATAGCACTGAGTACCTGAGTTAATACTTTGATTTTTGGTAACAATGTAAGCTACATGAAAAAGAAAACTTTTTAAAATTGATGTGTAATCACCAGTTTATCTCCCAGTCTTTCAAACACGAACAAGCAACAAAAAAAAATTACATCTATGGATATATGGCCCTCCAATCCATATTCATTCATTAACTGATTTGTTTGATTTGGTATTGAAGTCCCAGTGCCTAAAGCAGTACTTAATATTTGAGGCACTCAGTAATTGTGTTGAGTGATGTCCACCACTCAGGCATGCCAGCTTTTGGACAGCCTGTTTGTCTGTCTGTCTATGATGGTGAGGATTGAGAAATGAAGTGCATGTTCTCCTGCTGAGCTACACCCCCACTCTCTGGCCTGATATTATTAAATGCTCTCAAAATCTAAAAAAGCAATAAGGATAATTTTATTAGTGTCTAACAGTGCTTAAATTTCATCATTAAATAAGAATTAACTATTTATCTAATCACTAAAAATTAAAAAATTATAAAAATTGAAATTACTATCATAATGGACCATATATGGACATCTGTACACTTAAAATATCCATGAACATATATATAAAACTGATTACGTAATAGTACGTTTTAATTATGGCACTTAGGCCAGGCGGTGGTGGCACACGCCTTTAATCCCAGCACTCGGGAGGCAGAGGTAGGTGGATCTCTCTGAGTTCAAGGCAGGGCTGGACCGACAGCCTCCAAAACAATACAGAGAAACCCTGTCTCATAATATATATATGGCACTTAGTCTTCTCACCAAACAGGGTCATTTTTTACTTTTTTACTGAATTTTACTAATATCTTACTTTGACTATCTGAACAACTTCATGCCCTCAATCACTATTATACAGCCCAGAAAAGGCTATAGCAGGGGTCAGTGACTGCTCTGTGTCTAAGAGTGCTCTCTGTGAATCCCAAGACTGTGCCGCTGGAACAAGCAGAGAGCAGGCTCAGGTTTGCAGGCCAGTGAAACAGAGTCAGCAGG
Source organism: Mesocricetus auratus (assembly GCF_017639785.1). Taxonomy (NCBI): domain Eukaryota; kingdom Metazoa; phylum Chordata; class Mammalia; order Rodentia; family Cricetidae; genus Mesocricetus; species Mesocricetus auratus. The sequence goes on from NW_024429196.1 coordinate 51,623,939, forward strand.
ACTGCTAGGGCTTGAAGACTTCCAGCCTAGGTGAGAAAGTTCAAACCCTTGGTTCAGGGAAAGACCCTGTCTCTAAAGAAACAGGCAGAAAAGCTACAGAAACATGAAGTGGAGCCTCATTGGAAGATACACCTAAAGTCCACCCACTCCCTATGGCTCTAGGCTTGACACTAGACATAATGTGATGCCTCCAGTGCTGCTGCCATGCCTCTCCATTAATGAACTGTACCCTACACTGTGAGCAAAAGAAACCATTTCTTCTTTTAAAAAAAAAAAAAAGGTAAGCATAGGCTGAGGTGGAAGAGATCACCTGGTGCCCTCTTCTGGCTTTTGGGTACACACAGACACTATAACCCACATACACATTCTCACATGATAGGAGTAAGTAAGTAAAGTCTGGCAGGAATATGTGTTGTTCAGATAGCCACAGCTATGTCAATGACTGAATGCGGCAGGGGAGTGGTAAAGCCTTCCCTTGCTGAGGCTAAGAGGGATGGCAAAGACTTTCTCTGGTTCTGGCGTGGATGTTGAAACATGTTCAGAAAATGTCTATCATAGCTTTCTCTCCAACTCAATTGTTTACATTATGAAGATTGCCCCCTAACAGAAACCATTCCTACCAAGATTGACCAAACCTGCCTCCTCATTCAGCTGTAAGAAATAACACTGCCTCCCTGTTCAAATGTACATAATAAACATGCTGAGCTTCCAGGCTTCTGAGACTTACCCACCCAAGAGCCCAGACCACCCAATCCCAGCTTTTCTGTATAAGTATCTTTCTGTTTGTTCTTTCTTTATTGCCTGCCTACCCTATTTAGGCCCTGCAGGACCCAATACATGATAGATAGAGTTCAATGTCCAGGACCCACGTGGTAGAAGGAAAGAGCCGATGATGATGATGATGATGATGATGATGATGATGATGATGATGATGATGATGATGATGATGACGACGACGACGATGATGATGATGAATGTAAATAAACATAAAATTGGCTTATAAAGATGAAGGGGTTTAGGGGTTTGCTGAATATCTCCCCAAACGTTCATGTGTTAAAGATGTGGTTCCAATGGCATCAATATGTGGTGGGAATAGAACATTAAGGTGAGGTTGTTCTAATTGGCAATTATATTAATAACTTTTCTGTAGCTGTGACAAAACCTCATGACAAAGGTAATTTATAGAAGGAGTTTAGGCTTACAGCACCAGAGAGATGAGAGTCTATCATAATAGGAAGGCATGGAGCAAGCAGCCAGAGTAGGAAGCTGGGAAATCACATCTTATACCACAAACACAAACCAGGGAGTGAACCGGATGTGGGAAAAGGTTTTAAGCCAGCAGTTCTCGAGCTATGGGTCGTGACCTCTTTGGGTTAGAACCTTTTGGGACCCTTTCACAGGGGTCACCTAAGACCACAGGAAAACAAAGATGTTTACATAACAATTCCTAACAGTAGAGAAAGTACACTTATGAGGTGCCGACAAAAACAACTTTATGGTTGGGGGTCACCACAACATGAGCAATTGTATTAAGGGCCTCAGCATTAGGAAAGTGGAGAACCACTGCTTTAAATTCTCTAAACCTGACCTCTGTGACACACTTCCTCCAGCAAGGCTAACCTCCCAATAACCTCTCGAACTAGCACCACCAATTGAAGACCAAGTGTTCAAATACAGGAGCCTATGAGAAACATTTTTCATCAAACCACCACAAAGGCCTTTGAGCACTAGGGGTAGTATCATCAAAAAGGATTATCAGATGTTACACTTTACTCTTGCACTTTGTGACTAGGTTTGCTGCACTACAAGTTCTCTATCATTACCATTCAGCATCCTCCTCCCAAGAGACCCAAAAGCCATGCTCAGCTGATCACAGCCTAGACTCTCCAAAACCATGAGCCAGAAGAAAACTTCTCTGTCTCTAAGTTAATTCTTTTATAGATTTTGTTATAATACTGGAAAGCTAACTAACACAGAGCCCAGCTGCAGTTAGAGAGTGCAATGTTTTACTTCATTTGAATGGGGTAGTTCTTGTAAGACACACACTGAAATCAGGACAATGCAGAGAGGACAGACTTGGCTACTCTGCAACCGTGGCTCATAGAATTCACGAAGCACTCCCTATCTTTGCATGTGCTAAAATATCACACTGTGACATACTGATCTGGACAGTTACATGCTAACTTAAAACAGTTGAAGTTCTACTCTATTTTGCTATTACATAATTTGACTGTCACTTAAAACAAATTAAATCACTTTAAATAAATCAGATATTCTCTCTATAAATTAATTTCAAAATTAAATAGCCTTACGTATTTTGAAAATAAATCTGGGGCTGGAGTGATAACTTGGTGCTTGAGAGCACTGGCTCCTTTTCCAGAAGGCCAGGGTTCCATCCTGGCAGCTTAGAACTGTCTGAATCACCAATCCCAGGAGATCCAATACTCTCGTCTGGCCTCCACATCACAAGGCAAGTATGACGTGGTGCATAGATGACATACATGCAGGCAAAACACAACACACATAAAATAACAAAACAAAGCAATTTTTTAAATGAAAATGAATTATATAGTTAATTCCTTTTGTTTTTAACAAAACTGCCCTAGAGACCACAGAAGAGCTGGTTGAAGTCGAGGCTGTTGTGCTCAATTTTGGACAGAACCTTCTTTAGGCAAGATAGCGGACTTTTTTTTTTCAATCAACTGCCAGATAACTGTTTTAGAGTTCGAGGGCCATATGGTATATGTCACAACTAAACTCCTGACTCTACCCTAACATTGGGAAAGCATATTGGCTAATAAACTCAAGTCTGTTCCAATAAAACTTTATTAACAAAAACAAGCAACCAGCTAGACTTGTCCTGAAGGCTAGAGTTGGCCGATCTCTAGCCTACATCATTTCATTCAGGAACGTTATCTAACCCACAACAACCCAGGTTATGAACAGGCTATATGCCTGATGATGTTTTCCTTAACTTTCAATACGTTTGCAATACTAACTGCAACAGAAACATTTTAATTGGGAGATTTTTAGACAACTAGAGAAAAATTCTGCCTTGCCTATGCTCTGTCCCTCATGTAGAAACAAAGCAAAATCACCTGAAGAGCAACTAACTATGTCATAAAAGTCAAGGCACCAAGTAATATAGGTGTAGAAACATGAGAAAAAAAATGGCACACTCTACTTTTTCCCAGGAAAACGTTTGACCCATGGCATCTCTCCATGCCTGAAGATCATTACTGCATCTTAAATCACCCACCAAGCCATTACACCATGATCTGCCGGGCTCTAGAACACCTGGGGCTTTAAGAGAGGCCACATGCCTTTCCCTTGTCTCTCTTCCTTTAATAAAGCTGAACTCCCCTAAAAATAGGGAGAAAAACTGGACAAACAAAGCATGCCATGAGTGGAGCAAAGATTGAAAACAGTCACAAGATTCCCCATCCAGGAAACTCTATCTTCTGTAGTTAAGTAAGGATGGCCAGGCACAACTCGATGGCCTCAGAGATATGATTTTAACAGAAATGGGGAAAGTCCAGGTGTTAGGAAAGAGGGGGGAAAGGATCAAAACTTGGAGGGTTTGGCAAGGAACACTGCACCCAGGCAAACCAATCCTGATGGGCAAAAGTTACTGACACCTGTCCGTCCTTGCATGTTTGCTAACTTTTGAACCCATGCATCCTACAGTCCAGATGTCACATCAGTCTACGATGGCCAGGAAGGTGACAGAAGTGCAGGTGTGACAGAGACTGAGGAGGACAGAGGCACACCAGTGTCTAAAAGGGCCAGGTGCAGGAGCAGGCATTCATCATTCAGCCTCCTGCGGGACTGGACCAGTAGGCTTTTCATTGAATGCCAGAAATAGATTTTTTTATTAATGTAAAACTATCAATTTGTAGAAACACATCACCAGCCAAAGACAACTAACCCACAGCCACCTCCCCAGCTCAGTCATCAGCTTTTCACCGCTACTCAACAGTCCACGGCCCTTCTTAATTCTGTTCCCTGAGAAACGACCTTAGAAAGGAAGTCAGGCATTCCCGAGGAACTGCATAAGGACAGCTGCTTCCCTTTTCTAACAGTCACATGTATCTCACAGTCTAAGACAATATTTTAGAAATAAGTAACATTAACAGTTTTAGAAAAATAAAAATAAATAGCTCAAGCCACCTTGGTGGTAACTGAATGCATTCACTGCTGAGTGGTTTACTTCAGCCAAAATGTAAATCAGGGTTGAAACACATCCCACGAGTTCCAGCTGGCCCTGCAACCATCCCAGAGGTAGCACAGTGGGCAAAGTCTCCTTCCCAATAAGCAGCGTTCCTCGCTATTCAGCTGGTATCTTGCCTCAATCAGCTGCCTCTTCCTGCACACTATAAAACGAATCTGAGCTTGCCATGAATTCAGGATCCTTCACTCAGGTCAGACCTGTCACAGGTCAGGCTTGCCAGCTGCTGTGCAACTTCTGTCCCACTTTCTGCCCAGACCTGTAATTATTTACAGTTCTGCACCTGTCACAATCCTCAAACAATAACTTTCCTTGTTTCCTGGGGTTTACAGACAGTTAAACATACTCCATTCCAAAGTTGAGAGCTTGGGTGCATTAGAAAGGAGCTGCTACCATTCAGCTCTATCCACGCTTAAGAGAAATAAGACAGGGTGGTTCTAATGAAAAAATTAAATAAGGTTCTCATGGTCAGGAAACAAAATACTCAGGCAGCCATTTTAATCTTGGTGAGCATAGCATTATCTATGAAATGCTAAACTGAAGAAAACACTTAATCTGGATGCCAGGCCTCCAAAATCAGAACTTACAAATGAGAGAAGCAAATACAATTTCAACAATGGACTGTGAAACATGTTCCCAAAACTCAGCAAATGTAATTAATCAAACCATCTCCTTAAAACACTGGCTAGTCACTAGTACAGCCACTGAACCAACACAGGGTGGAGTGAACAGTTGTTAAATAATTCAGTGAATGGGTAGAATTGAAGTACAACGAAAAGAAGCAAAGATCAACACTGTTGAATGAGCGCTCATTAAGAATGAAATGGGTCTTTTGACTGTGGCTAATTCAGGGGCACATAATAGGAAGCTCAGGCTTGCTTAACTTCTGTTCTCCTAAGTTATGCAACGCTCTCCAGAAGGTGCAGATTTCTTTAAGAAAGAAGCAGTCCTGGGTAAACAGGGTGCATCTGGTGAACACATGTCCATGAGCAGGTAAACATAAGATTTCAGTAATGACTTCCAACACCATCTGTCAGGCAGGTAGTGTTAAGCCTACTCAACAGGAAAAGCAGTTTGAAGTCATTTTAAAGCACGTGCACTTCTATCTCCTTAATAAAAGTCAAGATCAAGCTACAAGCATGGAAATCTGTCTCCCTGTGCCCTAAATTTACCTGTGGCAGAGGCAGGCAGGTTCATTCCTGTTTAAATAGCGGATAATAAAATCACACTGCTTACAAATACAGAAACTGATTAATTATCCCCAAAAGAAAACGTAAAATTAAAAAAGGCAGTAATTTATTCATCACTAATCAATAACTACCAAGAACAGTCTCTGTAATAAATTAAAGTGTGTCACCTGTCTACAAAATCAACTTACCATTAATTAAGGAATAAACCACACTGGTGACAAGTGCTTTGAAATAATACTCAGTATCATTAACTCAACTTGAAAAACATAAACCCTAATGTAAAATAAGACAGGGAAAGAAAAAATAATAAAGCACACAAAGAAAGGGGGGTTCAATTTATAATTATTCTGACTTTGAAATAAGTTGCTTAGTTGAGAGACTTTTGAAGTTATCAGTGTATTTCCCCTTGATGGGTATCTATAAACCAGGGACCCTATCATCCGTCTGGCTTGCATCACTTAATCATCCAAAGTGAGATGCAACAAAATTCCTGAGGGATTGAAGTAGGCAAATGATGCAGTCAGTAAAGTGCTTGCTATACAAGCATGACTCCCAGAGTTCTGATACCCAAAATCCATGAGGAAAAAAAAAAGTGGTCATGGTGGTGCTTGTCTATAATTCCTGGACTGAGAAGGCAGAGATGGGGTTAGGGTTAGGGTTAGGGTTAGGGTTAGGGTTAGGGTTAGGGTTAGGGTTAGGGTTAGGGTTAGGGTTAGGGTTAGGGTTAGGGTTAGGGGCCTGGCCAATGAAGAACTTCCTCTCGAAATCACAAGATGGGGGCTGGAGAGATGACTAAGCAGAGGATCTGAGTTCCATTCTCAGCAACACCCCCCTCCCCCCACCCCCTCCCACCCCCGGTGTACCTGAGGAACAATGTACCTTTGCTGTAAATCCAGCTTCGATTTGTGGGAAGTTTGGTCTGTTGATTAGATTGGCATATTGTGGAATTTGTGTTTGAACTCAGCCCCAATCTGTGTTTGTTAAAGGGCTGGTTCCACCTCATTCACTAAACATTTCAGGTTGTTTTTAGCTTTCCCTAACACTTAGAAAAATATCTCAATCCTTTCCACAGAATCTCTGGTGCCTTGAAACCCAGGAAAAGTTGGAGTTCCCTGAAATGACCCAGTTTGGGAAGTACAAATCCACCGCCACGCCCCTCCTCCAAGGTTTGTCCTGACTGAAAAGACCAAGGCCTGGTATTTCTTGGAACTCTCCATGATTTCCTACCTTGCTCACAACCATCACAGTGGAATACCTTTAAGGCTACAGCTAAGAAAAGAATGGCACACTAACTGGTGACTTGAGCCATGGATTCAAGAAAAGTGGCTGTGGCTTTTACAAGTCTACTTCAACATATCTGGGAATGTGTTTAGGAGGTACCAGAATAAGCAAATTCAGAGAAAGAGAAAGCAGACTGGGGGTTATCAGGAACTGGGGAGGAGAAAAATGAGGATTGCTTCAACAGCTTCAATTGGGAATAGTGAAACCATTTTCTGATATCAGTCAGTACCAGCTCTTAGATGGACATCAGTATAGAGCACAGATGCTTCTTGACCAAGGATATGATTCCAAAGTAATAACTCATCACAAGCAAGTGAGAATGCATTTAACATATGTAGTCTACTCACAGCACAGCAACACAGCACACACAGTAGACTATATAGAGGCTTTTGCTCAGACTATGAAGCTGACAAAAATCTGCAGTCATTGCCACTGGTCAGCATCCTAACAAAAGTGTTACTGTAAATCACAAAACTGCTAAGTTCAAGTTTAATTTCAAGTAGTTGCATACATATTGATTTTGTGCCATGATAAAGTTGAAAATTCTTAAACTGGAAACTATCTAATACTTATCTGGCTAGAAAAAAAAGAAGTAGTAGGCACAGGCATCAAGAAGTCAGGTGATATAACTGAATCTGTAAATATGAAAACAAAGGCTCCCAAATGGCATGCAAATATCACATTCTCCCCTTGCAATTCAGCATCTGGTCTCAGCTGTAACAGAAAAGTGTGTTGATGAACACGTGAATGAACCTCTGTTCTGAGCAGTCCTGAAGAATAGCTTTTACTGCAGGCCCTTCACCCAAACAAAGAAAGTTGAGATATATATGGGAGAGTTCCATCAGACAGACATCCTAACAGACCAATGGCTCGTGGGCCAAATGCCCTCAGTACTCTTTATATAGTAACTCAATATTTTTATTTAGTGTCAGATTTTGCTGGTAAGCATAAGAAAATCTAGTCCTAAAGGCAACATTCTGATTTTTTTCCCAATCTTCAAAAAAAAAGTTAACTATACCTGTATCTTTCACAATTATTAGCTTGAATAAAGTAGTGCTGCATGATAGAGAATCTGAAAAGATCTGCTTTTCCACTGACTCTAAAGAGCAAGTCACAACATCTTCCATCCTAGGCTTCCTGAGTTTTAGTACATTAGGGAATAACATATCTCATGGGTTGTGGCCTGTTTGGTGACCTCTGTTGACATAAAGCTGATGTGTAATGTCCTTCTGTATGCTTCGAATATGTGTTGCTTTTATTGGTTGGTGAATAAAACTGTTTTGGCCTACAGCAGGGCAGAATACATCTAGGCGGGAAATTTAAGCAGAAATACGGGGAGAAAGAAGACGAGCGGAGGAGACACCAGCAACCACCAAGGAAGCAAAACATGTAGAAAATGAGGTAACACCACAGACTTGTAACAATATATAGATTAATAGAAATGGGTTAAATTAGATGTAAGAACTAGCCAGTAATAAACCTGAACTATCAGGCAATTATAATTAATACTAAGCCTCAGTGTGATTATTTTATAAGTGGCTATGAGACTGGTAGGTAGGACAGAAAATCTCTAGCTACATTTGTCACCCAGCAAGGAGTGGAACTCATGACCCTGAGATTAAGAGTCTCATGCTCTAGCAATTGAGCTAGCCCCAGAGAAAGTATGCAATGCTGTAGGAGGTTTCAAAGCATGGCATCTGATACACAGGGAGGGGTAGAATTCTCTGTATGTGTGTTCTTGACAGTCAACCTATGGGACTTGAATCACCTAGGAGCATATCACTGAGGCCATTTGCAGAGACAGTGAGCTGAGAGGGAATGGCATCCATGCAACACAATGTAAATAGTACCTTACAATGGACTGACCAGATATAAAGAGTGTCCTGGGAAAGGCTGTGTCTGTGCACCTGCCTCTGTTCCTTCATTCTGCAGACATGCAATGATCACTGCTGCTGCTGTGACTGCTGACATCATACTCCAGTTTCTTCAGCCTTCTTTCCAGTGTGGACTCAAAACCAGTGACTCCACAGGGATCACCAGGCTTTCTGCCCCACATTCAGACTGCAGAGACATTAACTTCCTAAACCAAGTAGCCATCTGGTTCTCTGCTCTCTGTTATCCAGACACCCATGGCTAAACTATGCAATCCCATCGCGCAAGCCAAACTAATACCCTCCCCATTCTGTCCCTCTAGAGAACCCTGCCCACAACATTCTCCTACTGGAGAAATAAGGAGATGTCTCCAGATCCACAGTGAAAACCTAAGACTCTAATAAAGCAAAAGGCAGGCTCTTAGTGAGACCCATGCCAAAGGTGACTCCTGTCTTGAAACAGTGGCCTGTCAAACATGTCCACAAGCTTTTCTTAGTCAAGCAACCCCAGAGTATCTCACGGCTGGGCACTACAAGAAGCTCTTAGTATTAGATTCCCATTACCTTTGGGAATTGGGCTGCCCATGTCAAGAATAGGAAAGAGTTCTGTAGTCCTGACCTTCAGAAAGCTAAGGAAGACAGGTCGGGTGCTGTCATGTAGAGTACACACTAACATGAAGTACATGAACTGAAAGTAAATGTACACAGTAAATTTGTCCCCAAAAGAAAATAACTCATATGAAAAAAAGAATTCTGTCATTTATTATGATTTGAGGTTTGTGAAGAAAAAATATGACCCTTCATCGTATAAAGACAGACAGACAGACAGAATGACTGAGTCTCCCTAAAGCAGGAGGAAATGCATAAGAATCCACTGTCAAAACACAACAGTTGGAGCTAGAAAAATGGCTCAGTAGGTAAGAACATCTGTTGCTCTCCCAGAGGACTGGACTTTGATTCCCAGCTCTCACACCAAGTGATTCCCAGCCACCTGTGACTCCAACTCCTAGGGAGCCAACGCCTGCACTCAGGCATGCACAGAGACACACATAAACACATGACATTTTTTAGGTTTAAAAAGAAGTCACACTGGTTTAGAGCACCACAGGCAAAGCACATGGAGACAGGAGAGGAAGAGAGCTGAGTTGCTGTCATTGCCCTTCTGTGTAGAGCTGAACTCTCTCTCCATCCCTGCTGTGCAGAACTCCAAACATACACTTATCAAGATTCAAATAGACTTGGGGGCCAAACAACAAACAGGAGATACTTTTACACTCACTAACTGTTTCAAAAATCTGCAGTCCATTTGTATTCACTTTTAAAACCAAGCAATAAAATCAGAAGAATGTCCTGAACTTCATGGCAACAGGACACTCTCAATAAAGCCTGCTTTACTTAGAGGGAAAAAGAGGGAAAGTCAGATGCTAACCTCACAGGAAAGTGTAAACACCTCAGTAGGAGAAGCATCAATACAACAAATCCCTATGACACATTTCTAGAATGTGTTTTAAATTGTACACTGGGAAAACAGTGTTAGAAATTTAAAATCAACTGTGCATATGCACCATTTATAAATATTTATTTGTAAATGTTTATATTACTGTGTAGTGTTATGATACAGCATATGTAAAGAAACCAAAAAACAAAGTTTGTTAATATTTTCTTCTTTGCCAGATTTCTGTTTGGTTTTGGTTTTTTGAGACAGGGTTGATCTGTGTAACAGACCTAGCTTTCCTGGAACTCCCTTAGTAGACCAGGATAGCCTCAAATTCACAGAGATCCAAGTGCTCTGCCTCCCAAGTGATGTGATTAAATGCTACTTGCTATCACCACCCAGCAATATTTTCTTCTCTTGGCATTAGCAAAAAGGCAGAGAAGAGATCAATATTTTCTCCTTAACTGGCCCTCACTTTACCTGACCTAAGGGCACATACCCTCACTCAGAAGGCAGTTATAAGAAAAGACTGTAAAGGTTAATTTTTGTTAGCATCTTGACCAAGTCTGGAATCAACTAAAACCCAAGTAGCTGGGCATTCCTGTGAGGAATTTAATTAATTAGAGCATCTGAGGTGGGAAAACTCATCCTAAATCTGTACCAACCTTTCTGGTAGCATAAGATGACATGGAAGAAGGCAGTTGGGGGGGCTGTTTTTGTTTATGTTTTTGCTACTGTTGTTTTGTCTGCTTCACCTCGTCCACTCTCACTCTCACTGGCAGGCTCATCTACACAGTTGTTGCTGTGGCACTTCTTCACTGGGATTCCAATAGCAGCTCTCTAGGAATTCTCTGGGACTCCAACACCAGACTGGAGTGCTAAGACATCCAGCCTCGTAGACTGAACAACTACTGGATTCTTGATATTTCAGGTGTGAGATAGCCATTGTTGGAATATCAGAACACAAAACAAACATAGAGAGATAGACAGACAGACTGACTGACAATAGATAGACGATGATGATGATGATGATGAAGATAGACAGATAGATAGATTATAGACAGACAGAGATATTAGATAGAAACATATTTCTTCTATCAGTTCTGTTAAACAGTGGTGGGAACATAGGGTTCACCTAGCAAGCATCATCACAACATGTTCTCAAGGTCTGAATGTTAAAGTAATGACTGTTCTAATGTACATGGCAAAGTAGTTATCACTGTAAAAACCCTGCACAGCTAATTCTCAATATCCAAGACACTCATATGCACACATCTGAGAGGAATGAACTCTGCAGCAAAGCCAAAACAATGGTAAATAATCCCAGCAGCTGGATAGACATTCAATTCCATAGGTGGGGGGCACAGTACAGAGGGAGAGAGAGAAAGAGGGCGATGAAACAATGAGCTCTCCTTCCAATAACCATTCAATCGGCAAAACTGAACCAGATAAAACTGGCACAGGAGGGTAAGAGGGAGGGGGCAAGAGATGCAGAGAAAGAGGCAGCGAGAATCTCTTCCATTATCATACAGCACTATCCATGCATCTGTTTTCAACAATAAAATGGCTATACACAGAGGGGGGACTTAGTCCTTTATCTTTTTTCTTTCTTGTATATGTGTGTGTGTGTGTGTGTGTGTGTGTGTGTGTGTGTGTGTGTTCAAAACAAGGTTTCTATGGGTAGCTCTGGCTGTGCTGGAACTCACTCTGTACATCTGGCTGTCCACAAACTCAGAGATCCATCTGCCTCTGCCTCCTGAGTGGGATTAAAGAAACGTGTACACTGCCAACACCGCCACCTCACTGCCATCACCTGGCTGAGGGGAATTAGTTCTTAAAATGTTCCAATTTAATTATCCTTCAACTCTATCAAAAAAAAAAAAACCTGTAGTAACATTAAATGAAGACAAATACTTATGTCCACAGATGTTCATGTATTTAGCTGTTGTGTCAGTTATAAATGAAAAACTGAATAAAAATCTAAGCAAAGAAAAGAATGACAAAGGCCAGAGATATAGACCTACACAAAAAAAGAAGAACAGTACCGAAGTAGTAAAGGAAAAGTAGAGAAGGTTAACTTTCTTAAACTTGATGGAGCTAAGGGGCAAGTTTAAAATTATTTGTAAAGTGATGAATACAATAATTAAATAAATAAATAAATAAATAAATGAAGTGCTCCACTACTGTGTTTATGGGTATATGTAATCATTAATCGTGATATACAAACACAAGACCAAAAAGTGGGGGAGTGGGAAAGGGTACTCAACTACACAATAAAAATCAATATGCCACAAAGCCCTAAGACAGATGTAGATGATACTCTATGTACACTACCATGAAATAAATGCAACATTTTTACTAGGTATTTATGTGTAAGGGCAGTGCCAACAGAGGCCAGAGGGGGACATCAGTTCCCTTAGAGTTGAAGTTGCAGACAGTTGTGAGCCAGCAGATATAGGAGCTGGAAACTGAACTCAGGTCCTCTTCAAGTGCAGGAAGTGCTCTTAACCATGTAGCCCCAGCTCTATAAAAGTACTATAAAAACTTAAAATACAGCAAAAGTTGTTCATAGAAGCACATACAGACTATGCAACACACATGTCATTTTTAGCTGAGAAAACTATTCATACCTCCAGCGGTTCTAGTAAACCACAGCTAAACTGTGGTTACACCTCATCAACACTTGAGACACTGTGCGAAATGAGCCCTCTCAATATGAGTAGCATCTCTCCAATAAATTTTATATTGTGTTGTATCATATGATCTCCCATGTTATATGTTTCTACATATAGATATATAGATATATAGATATAATCATACCCAGTACATGTTAACAAACAGATTCAGTAATAACAGTTGAGTTCTGGAGAAGTCAAAATTGCATGTGGAAAAATAAATGTTTTTGAGAAAGTCCAGTCTGGCCTCAAATGTACTACATATACATGGATGACCTTGGACTTCACCTCCCTAGTGTTGAAACTGCAGGTGTGAACCACCTCTCCAAGATTGTTTGCAGTGTTAGGGATCAAACCTAGGGCTTTATAAATGCTATACAGGTACTCTACCATATATGCTCCATCCCTAGCCTCACACAAAATCTCCAGCTGCTGGGTGGGCAGACGCCTCCACCTCTGCATTTTTATGTACATACCTAACAAAATATGTGTAAAAAAAATCTATGTAAAGAAAACTTCAAAGCTAATGAATAAAGCCAAAAAAGAACTTAACGAACACAGAGATCAATGTTCACAGAGAGGAAGACTTAACATTGTCAAATGTCAATTCTTCGCAATGTGACTGATGTAGTTAATGCAGTCCCACTCAAAATCCCAGCCTGTTGTTTATTTTGTGGATTATAAACAAGGGATTCTAAATATAGAGGGACAAAATACCAAGATTATCGAGACAATAATGAAGGAATCCAAGTCACAGGACCACTCCTGTGATACTACTCAACTTTAAAATTTAATGTACAGGTGGTAAAAGCACTGGCCTCATAAGGCTTGATGACCTGAGTTCCATCCCCAAAACCCACAGTGGAAGGACAGAACCAACTACCAAAATGTACCCTTTGACTTCCAAAAGAACTCTGTGACACAGTACCCTGTGCAAGTGCGCAAACATACAAACAAATAATAATAATAGTAATAATAATAAATTTAAAATTAAATTGATTTAAAGAGTTCAAAAAGGTGATGTGGTGCTGTTTGCAAAAGAATAGATAAAAAAGTCAGCAAGTAAAACAAAAAGGACAGAAAATTCAACACATTCAATTAATACTTGGCCAAAACCAAAGAACAAAAAGCCTCCAAGCTAGGGTAGACAGATGGCTCAGGAGTTAATAGTACTTACTGCTCTTGCAGAGGACCTAAGTTCAATTCCCAATACTTAACACCAGGTGGCTCACAAGCACCAGTTCCAAGAGGATCCATGGGCACCTGCGCTCACATACATATACCCACACAGAAACACATACATGCACAAAAGTTAAAATAATTTTTCAAAAACATCATCCCATAAAGCTAGGCATAATGGTACTATTCTGTAATCTCAGCTACCTGGGAAGCAGAAGCAGGAAGATAATGAGTTTAAAGCCAACCAGGGCCACAAAGTTACTTCAAGCCAGTCTGGGTCAGAAGAGCCTGTCTGTGTGTGAGTAGGAAGAAATAATAGGGAAATAAGAACATAAAAAGATATTCTTCATCATGCACTATAAGAAAAATGTACATAAGAACAGTGGTGTGACTATATGCCTGTTGCATATAGTCAACATTGTCTACAGACCATTCATTGCTGCAGTCATTCAGGACAGCTTGACTGGGGAACTAGATTTGCTTTTTTCAAAACTAGCAATCAGCCACTGATATAAAAATGTATATCTCACCGGGCAGTGGTGGAGCATGCCTTTAATCCCAGCACTTGGAAGGCAGAGGCAAGCGAATCTCTGTGAGTTGGAGACCAGCCTTGTCTACAAGAGGTAGTTCCAGGACAGCCTCCAAAGCCACAGAGAAACCCTGTCTCGAAAAAGCAAAAAGAAAAGTGTATCTCTTACAAACAATTGCACATCAGCTTTAGCCCTTTCACTCACAATGGCTAAACCTTGCAACCAAGATGCTGGCAATAGGAGAATGGAGAAACATTACAAACATATGGCTTAGTTGGGGCTATGACTGCCCTTATCCCTGTCACATCCTCAGAACAAAGCTACCATGCCACCTGCTGTTTCAGAGCCCAGGTCTAGCAGCAAAAAAAAAAAAAAACAAGATGCGGAGGTCCTGTGATTATGTCAATAAAGCACTGTTGAGCCAATAGGGAACCAAGATAGGAGGGACTAGGAGTCCAGGAGGACTCTGGGAAGGAGAAACACAGGAGAGTCGAGATGTAACACCATGGGGTAGGAAGCCCGGAAACTTCTCCGGTAAGAGACATACTTAGATTAACAACTATGGGGTAATTACTTAAGTCAGAGCTAGCCATTAAGAAACACGCAAGGCCAACAGCTTCATAATTAATATAGCCTCCTGTGTGTTTATTTGGGACTGATGCGGCTCTAGAACCAGGCTGGTAGGAAGGCTTCTCACAAGAAAAAGCTTCCTTTTACAGGTGCAGAAGGCCGAACTGGCACACTATCTTTCCCACCAAATTTTGGGCAGGATTCTGCCTTACTCACATTTTTATCCTGGACTTCCAACACAATACCTGGCATAATACAGCAAAACAGTTAATTGGCAAAGTACAGTTTAAAAAACAAATAGAGGCTCTCATCTGAACCAGTCTAGAAACAAAGTAGATGGGAATAACCAACAGGAAGTGAGTGGGATTCCTAAAGGCAGACACACTTAGAACTAGTGCTACTCAGAAACATTTCAGAGTCTATACCACACACAGGAGTTCTTGCAGTTAAGTTAACAAGGTTCTTCATCTTCATGAACCTTCTTGTAATAGAACTGCAAATATGTTCAAACTCAGGAAAATAACTGAGGCAAAAGTCAACAAAGAGGGAGAAGGCTTTAACTACACGTCTCTAATGAACACGTTGAAACAAATCAAATCCATTCATCCTTCTGAACCCACTTTCAACTGTTAACAAAATACCAATTGTTCACTTAAGGCCTTCTATGCTTTGGTATGTTTGGTGTCAGAATTGTTATTTTGTCTTCTTAAAATTACATCCTGATGTCAGGAAACTTTGATGGATCAAACAAGACGCCTCTCTGCAGCTAACAAACAAGAAACACAGGTTTAAATTTTGCCCTGTTGCAAACAGCCTTGCTGAACAGAACGAGCATTGTTTGCTGGTTTTTTTTTTTCATGCTCATAAAGCTCCAAGATTTGATCCAAAAGGGCCCTGTTGGTGCCAGCTATGCATATAAAGTTATGCTCAGAAAGCAAAGATTTCCTTTTAACCAGAACAGAGAAAGACAATATACCCCTACTAATAAAACCTTGCTTATAGAAAGAACAATTCCAGGCAAGTGACTGCCCATCCTAGTATAGCTATCCTTAAAAAGAACCAGTACTGAAACACTCATGATTTGAGCAAGTGAACATGGAGAATCAAACTAGTAGTGTGTTCTTAGTAAGAAATTCTTCCTTGGTTTTCCTTAGCTTGGTGCACACTCACGAGAAAAGTCATCTCAAATGTATTGCCACACCTTAAAAGTCTAACAGCACTAGGGGGTCACTAAGAGAACTGAAAGCTTGTAAGACTCAACACTGTTGATAACGTCACTGTAATCTTATATGTTTTCTTCCAGTATGGTTCAAAAGTGGATTCATTTGGTTTGCACCATTACACAATATTAATACAGGAATCTTTCTTGAAAGCCATTCAACCTTAAAAATGTTCATTCACAGCTGAAGCAGGGACCATGTGTGTCTCCCACACTAACTACTGTCCAAGACATGAGATGACTGATACCTGCTGATGGGGTAGACAAAAGGATCTCCCCATAAGACAGTATGTAGCACAGGGCAGCTCTAGTCCCACCTTGCACCCACAAAATCAAATTATCAACAGAAAAAAATTGTCTGTTTAATTTATTCTACCTATTATCGATAATTATGACTCCTTTGTCAGCCAATTTCAAAGAAAACAAATTCCTAGGAACAATCTAGGTCTACCTGAGGAGGGCTGACAACTAGAATGGCAGTCCAAAGGAGGGCAATAAACAGTGAACACAAATTTTACTTGATGGGTTTTCCATCAAGGCTAGGAAGCTTTTGTTTCACTGACTATTAATTAATTTCCCAGAAGTCATTTGTAATCTAGATTTGGACATATGCCTTTAAAACATTTTCCTAAGTAGGCACATCCAAAAAATAAGCCCATTTACTACAAAGTCCATTACAAATTACTGATGAACATTTCATAACAAATATTAAAGACAGGAAGATACAAAAAGTAAGAAGACACAAAAGGCAAAGACAAAACAGTAAGGTAGGAAAAAGTGCCTAAAATTTGAGTTCTAGCAGAAAGCGTTTTCAAAAGAGGCGAGAAGAAAGAGAACATGTCAAAAAACTATAAAGTCATTGTTATTACATCACAGAATTAACCAAAAAAAAAGTATACATGCTGAAAGGATGACCAAATTTAACTGGGACAATCAATTCCAAGACACAACCCTACTAAAAGATTCCAAAAATAAAAAATGTTTAGAGTCTCTAGGAAGAAAAGATAAGTAATGAGTATAGTTAACTGGCATCAGAGATGCTGAAAACAAAATCAAATGTAATGTAAAACAAGAACAGAGAAACATCCTCCGGACATGTAATGAAAGGGGGAATGAATAATGAATGTCACAGTTAATGGATGCCCTTCCAGTATCTAAACTTTACAAAGACCAGTCTGAAAAACAAGAATACAATACACTTTCTTGAGAAATATACTGTGGGATGAACTCCATGGAACCAACAGAAAACGTTACAGTCCCCACAGATAAACACTGAACTGAACTCCTGGAATCCAGTGTCAGAAAGGGAGAACTGATGGGCAAAGGAGTTAAGAGTGGGCTGGTTTAACCCATAGAAACAGTTGACCTGAACAAGGGGGAGCTCTTGGACCCCAGATTGATGGCTGTGTGGAAAGCATGGGACTGACCCAGACCCCCTGAATGTGGGTGTCAGTGAGGAGGCCTAGGTAATATATGGGGCCTTGGGTAGTATTTATCCCTGGCATACAAATAGACTTTCAGTGCCCATGCCCAAATATGGGAGGCTCTCTCAGCTGGAACTCTTGGGGGAGGGCCTAGGCCCTATACTGGATGACATGACCAACTCTGGAGATCCACCATGGAGGGCCTCACCCTCCCTGGGGATCGGAGTGGAGATTGGGTGGCGGACTGGGGGGCCTAGTGGAGAGGAATGGGGAGGAGGGGAGGGAGAGAGAGCTGGGATTCACATGTGAAACAAACTTGTTTCTAACTTAAATTTTAAAAAAAGGTAAGAGGGAAAAAAAGATAAAAAAGGAAAATAAAGCATTATAGTCAACAGTATACTGACACGCTCATTCATACACACAACTGTACAGCCATGACTTAAATAAAAGTGCAAACAGTATGCCATAAAATCAAGTCCCATCAAAACATGGTGGTAGATAGCATCTACCGTAGCCAACTTGCATAACTTGAATATAAAATATACCCCTTAATAAGCACACATGTTAGCATGCCCCCACTGGTGGCATTATATGAGAGATTCTAGAAACTTCAGGAAAGACAACCTAGATAGAAGAAGTAGGTCTCTGAGGCAGGTCCTCTGGAGTTTCTTGTCCTTGGGCCCTACTGTTCCCTGTCTCTGCTTCCTTTCCCAGTGAGGTGGAAAGAGTTCTCCACCAAGACTCCCAATACTATAATATCCACAATTTTAAACATGCATTTGGGGCCAAGCAACCATGCTTGGAGGACTCTGAAATTGTAAACCAAGTTAAATTTTTCCCTCTTTAAACTGTATCTGCCACGTGACTAACATTAGTCATATGGCTCTTAAGTCTTTGGAATTGATTTGTGAGGATTTGGGAAATTTTGGATAAGCTAGATAGAGAACAGGAATGTTATGAGTCGATAGTAGAGCCAATTCTGATGAGTACTCAGAAAACCAAATGCCAACAAGAAAGTAACAGTTAAATGCATGAGGTTTCACTTGAAGTAAAGGCTAACAAACAGAACTAGAGAGCACTCATGTTATGCCATGACACAGGATTTGTATTCTTCTTATCAATGCACTGACACTTTGTGGAAAACAGGTAGGTTTTAAGGTGATGGACTAGTTTGTGACTAAAAAATATTATAGCAACAAAGCATTCTGGCAGCAGCATAAGTGATGCTTCTGTTTTGACAAACATGATCAATGATTGATAATGTGGGAATTGAGGGGCAAAAAGAAAAAAAAAACATACAGGGCAGGAGGACATAAGTATTTAGAGCTTTAAGAGAAGCTAACTCTTAACGTTGTAACCAATCAGGTTGCAGAAGTTAATAGCCTTAAAAAGAAGCCACAATGTTTGCAGTAGAACAACAAAAACATTCACTGAATGGAGCTAGGCGACCACACCCACTTCAGGACCAAAGACACACATGTGTAAAGAGCTAAAAAGGCATACATTTGAACCACTCTACCAACTCACAGTCACCTAGGAAGTGTTCCCTAGGACTTAACTCCCTGTGTGCAGCTTGAAGAGATGCAGTGCGATGGGTGTAGACTCTTGTATAACTGATGCTCATAGAGCACATTAACATTGACCGTGCTGGTGCTAATCTTATGTGGATACAGGATACAAACATGGTTGACCCACAGAGGCTTCAAAAATATTGGGTAAATCTAACCATCTTCTGTAAGGTAATTCAATGCAGTGATAAGATAAATAATACAGCATGAATTACCCATCAATATACAATTAGTTACATAAAGTTTCAGGAATATAAAATTGAACACTATCACTCCAAAAACAGCAGCACAAAGCAGTATTTTATAAATATATAATTAAAAGAGTGAGGAAACTTCTTGCCCATATTGGGTTATTCTAGGATACACAGTTGGGTTTAAACAGGGAGCAGAAAGAGAAAATGAGAAGGAAAATGGGGGAAAAAAAGAAGAAAGAGGACAGAGAAAGGAATGGAAACAACATGGATGTTAGGCCTTGATAAGGAATATATGGAAATTCATTATATTATCCTTTTAACATTTCACTTAGTCTAAACTTATTTCAAAATTAAACTTTTGTGAAAAAGAGGACACATAGAAAAGAAACTGTCCCTGTCCACACGGTATACAAAACTGGCACAACCACTATACAAACAAAGACAACATGAGTGAAGACCAAGCTGGTTCACAGAACATAACACGACAGAAAAATAAAGATAGGAGGGTTAGATACTACCCAGTACCCAGGACGCCTGATAGCATCTTTGAACTACTAAATTAATCAAAAGGGGAACTGCCCATCCTTGAAGTTGCTCATGTTTTGAGATGACAAATTTTGCTTATTGCTGGCAGAGACGGCTGTAAATTAAAATATGTCGAGCCAACATGAGTTCAGACTTGAAAAAGGCCTAAGAGTTTAAAGAAATAGTACCCAGTCATAGGGAACTATTCATGAGATGGGATTACCATGCCTACTTAACTGTATTGTAATTACTGGGTTGTCTGCATTATTTTTAAATACTATTTTCACTTTTAATATTACTTACTTATTTAATGGGTATAGGTGTTTTGTCTGTATGTTTGTCTGTGCATCATATGCATGGCCTGATGTCTACAGAGGCCAGAGAGGGCACTGGATCACCTGCTGGAGCTACAGATGACTGTGAGTCACCAAGTTGGTTGCTGTGAAGTGAACACAAGTCCTCTAACTTCTGAGCCATCTGTCTAGCCCCCATAGATTACTTACTTCTCAAGAGCTGAGACTGTGTCACTAGTGTTCGAATTGACAAACCTTCAACACATAAATAAATACCCAATAGCTTTTTATGAAGTTACTATCAATTCTCTATAGCATATCACATAAAATTAGCTGGCTTGCTGTGATACAAATTTCATTTAATCCAGAAAATTAAGAAGAATTTGGTTTGGAACAACTATATTTGGTGGGCAGGAACATGGAAAATTGAAGTCAAATGCACAAGATATTCACTGTCAAATGGGGGAGACATTCCATACATATTTAACATGGAGGCCAGGGAACATAAACATTTATTTCAGATAAAAGCTGCAGACCTGCTATCTTAAGGTTAGTATCTGGAATGTGTCTCTTCTGACTGGACTGAAAATAGAGAGATGAGCCAAATGATATTTCATAGGAGTGATAAGAAAAGTCTAGAAGATTCTATCTTAATTGACAGGGAGAGTTAGTTAAATCTTTAAACAGCAGCACATAGACTCCAGACACATCAAAAACATCATATTCCTGTGTATTTGACAGAGTTCAAGACAGGGTAATGTCAACACAGTCACGAGTAAGAGAGAGGAGTTACTTTGAAGTACAATGATGACTTGGGCCTCTGGGTGCTTCTCAACTGGACAGCTTGCTGGAAGCAGACGGTGAAGCAGCTGCTGGTAAATGCATTAGGCTGTAGCCAGAGAGAAAAGCACCTAAAACACTCCCAGAAAGGTGTGTTACAACACTTTGTGTATTATAAACAATGATGCCACAAATGACAATATGTTCCAATCCTTGCAGGCAGGTATTTTTTATATCTGTAGGAAAGGTTATAAAACACTAGATTGTTAGATCAAGAAGCACGCCTTGTTTTAATTTTATACTACTTATCAATAAGTCACTTTCCCAGTGCAAACTCCCACCAGCATAAATACTTCTCCACATTCAAATAGACTGGACCTATTTTTCTACAAATCTGGTGAATTTAAAAAACAGAATCTCACTTACATAGTGCCTTATTTTAATACCTGACTGCTAGCAAATACAAAAAAAAATAGCAAGTGTTTCTTATTCATTTGCCACTAGCACCTCCCCTTCCACAAACTAAGTGTTTATATCTTTTGGATTTTTTAAAACAGGATGTAAAACTTAAGCAGCTCTTCAACATCACTTATTTATTAATATGTAGGAAAATAAAAGAATGTATAAATAACATATATCTCAAGGTAGAAATGCTCGTGTAAAAATGAGAGAGCCTATGAATGAGTTACAGTGAGTGTCATATAAATACATATGTGCATGTATGTACACAGTCATAATGTACCTGAGTGTTTACATGTGTACATATGTGACTGTGCCTGCGTGCATGTACTTATTTTGCTGGTTTTGTTTTTTTTTTCTTGCTTGCTTTAATCCTATCTGGGCTTCTATGGGCCAGATGTTTCAATCACCAGGAAGAACAACTCTTCATGCTCTTTGGCCATGATACCAATTGCCAAATGCACTGCCATTTTGTGCAGGAGCACAGGCCTACACAAAGAATCCCACATGTGCTATGGAAGTTACAAATGTCTCATTGAACATGACTATAACCTCTCATTAGAATATGTTTAATTTTTGCATGCAATGTGTTTCTCATTCAGCTTCCAGTTACTTGGTCTTATTAAGATGTGTCAGACATTTTGAAAAGGCATATGAAACCTTAGGCACTACTATTCTTGCTGTGTAAACTGTTAGGTACACAAGTAACAGGTTGCCGTCATTACTCCAGGATTCAATGTAATCCTATATACAGGTCTTTCATTAAGTCTGGCTAAACACTTCTATCTTGAAAGATATGGTACGTTATCAATCCTTATTTCTGTCCCTTGTATTTTATATAGAAGACTGTATTAACTGATGCATAATTATGTGTGGCAGTAATTACAGTAGTCATGGGCTTTTCTTAAAAGTATACTTCACAGCAGTATAACATGATGAGGATGTCTGATGAAGTTCAGAAGCATTGTCTATGTCTATAGAACAGATAATAAAGAATCCCACCCCACCACCAACCCAGACTCTGGTATTTTACCCTTTCTCCATCACTTCCAGGACCATAATAGGACCTCTGCCAGCTCCACCTACAGAGAGCACTTTCTTCACAGGACTTAGAATGTTGGTGGATTTCTAACAAATGGCTGCCTTCAGTTACTTAAGCAGTGGGACAAGGAAGGGAATCAGAAGCATCTCAGGGCACCAGCGCCCTTAATCATTCTGGATTCCAAAGTCCTTATTAGAATTTATACTACTCAAACTGATCACCAAGGTGGCATGTTTCAAAATCTTCTATATTTGACATTTTCTATGTGGTCTCATCATTATCTTTCTTCATGTAGTGACATTGAAAAGAGTAGCCTGAAACAAGAAAATCAGAGCCAAGCCAACATGAGTACACCCAATAGCTCATAACCATGGACACAAAAGGCAAACTGTGAAGGTAACAGTGAAACCAGAATTTAAGACCCTTAGCTTCCCTCAGACAGAATCCAAGGACAGCAAACTACAAAAAGTCATGGGGGGGGGATTTCCAATGTGGTTTTTTCCCCTAATTCTCCACTCTTAAATCCAAAACCTTACATTTTTACCTTATGAAGGGAAGTGTTCTTCTCAGCTGTCACCTATTGTTAGAATATACAAAATACTGTTTTCTACCATTTAATTATAACATAAATTTAAGCCTCGTATAACCTGTTTCCTCTGTGATGTAAATTCTATCCCTGTTTGCCATCTAAATTCTTTTCAAAATTCTACTTTTGAAGCCATGGCTATGATGATTGCATGACAGAGTTCAATCTCAGAATTGAACATTCCTTACAGATTCCTTTTCAGATATGTCCACTGTAGTATTTAAAGATAGAAAATATGTACAGTCCCAATTTTGTTTTAATACATTGTGCAAAATCAGAACCATGAACTTCTCCTGTGCATTTTGCTATTGGATAAACAGATGAGGAAAAGTTCTCAAATGCCAATCATCTGTGTTATTTCTTAAATAGTCTGAATACAGGTAAGAGTAGAAAGGTCTACTTGCAAATACATTAAAGACCTCCTATAAAACACTGGCTGGTAAAGCCAAATAAAACATGTGCCTTACTGCAGAGTTTATACCCAGCAGTAGAGACATCAAGTCAACCCCCAATGAACAGCCTCTATCTCTTTTCTTGCAGAGTCCTAATTCTGTTTTCTTGCACCTTTCACATGCAGGTAGTTTTCTGATAAGGGTCCAGACAAGAGAGTCAAACTCTGGTTTTGACCAGAACTTTCTAGAAAGCACCTTTGAAAAAGAGGTAGTCTCAACTGGCATACCCTTTTATTTCCTACTTTGGGGGAAATACACGTGTTGGCTGGGGAGTCACAACTGTTTGACACCATAAGGAAAGGGCCACTGATAATACAAACATTTCAGTCCCCCATATCCCTCAATTGGTAAACCAAACTAACAACTTGGTAACTGTGGAATTGGCATTATATCAGAAAAATAAATCCCCTATCTTATTTAAGCCTCTATTTATTAGGTTTTCTATGACATTTTCTGAAGTTAAGTTCAAAGTAATACAATCTAATAAGAAAGAGATACAGAAAAGGTTCTTTGAAAATCCAGAGAAAGACATTAGTCTGACAGAGGAAGAGGGTAGAAGGGATCAGGAAGACAAATGTCCAGAGAAGCAAATATACAACAAGTCAGTTCCTTCATTTGTTCAAGGATCACCATCACCCACTGCCTGAAGAACTGACACAGTGGCAGCCCCTGAGGACTGAAGGGGACACAGGCTAGAAGCATGTCACAACACAGTGTTATCGGCACAGGGAGGACACACAATCTGTGCTGGACGCGTTGTGCCTACATCTCACTTCTAATATTCACCAAGCTCCCATCTTGTCTCCAAAGTTAATGCAGGGCCTCAGTGTAAAAATACAAAGGGAAGTAAACTTTGAAAAGAATCATATCACAGCTATTACCTCAAAGTACTAGAGCATCCACTAACCAAAATCTGGGCTGCCTATGGCCTGAATATTGCATTTTTCCTTTACTGTCTCCCTAGTCAGTTTTCCTAAATCACTAAGCAACCTCATTACTACCGCCCTGAGAACACCCAAAACTATAAATATTTTATATTTGGGTAGCATGTGCTAAGTGGAAATGGGTTTTTCTTTTCTTTTATTATCAGTTATTCAACAACTCTGTGGAAACATTAAGAAAAATTACATTTGTCATATTTACATAATACAATAGGAAGAAAAAGAAAAGTCATTTCTCTGGGTTGTTTACAAACACACAACATTAAAGAGAATGTCATTCAAACCAAAACAATAGGAAATCACTCTCAGCTGAAAGAACAGGCTTAGATCATGGTAAGTTCTTCCCTGATCCAGCAAAAGCAAGTTTCTGCATGCCTTCCAGAGCCTCCACCTCCAGAGCTGTTAGGACAACGGCCAACACATATATTTAATTATGTGAGTATTCAGTGCTATCAGCCAGCTGTTGCCATTCAGAATACACTGACCTCTTTCACTCACTCTCTTGCATAGAAAGGCAAAAACAAAGCAACTGTTGATGCGACAGTAATCATGAAATATGCAAAATACTATTCTCCAAAAAAGATTTCAGATAACTCCACAACCCAGCTTTGCATTTTAAAGTGATTTGCTCCCTTCTCAAGTGCTTTTCTGTTCCTTGTTTGCAAGTTCAATAACTAACTGTGACTTCCTTTTGTTTCTAGTCCCTTAAAAAGGCAAACATGAATTCAAATACATTTTCTAGTTTCTTTTCGATCAAATTCCTCACTGGAATACATCATAAGATAATTCTCTACCTCCCCTCCATGCATGTCTATGCTCCATGATTACAGGACAAGCAACAAAGAGTGTTCCACAAAAACAAAGACTTTTACAGGTTTCTGAGTTTTGTCATGATCCCCATGGTATGAACAGCGCCCCCTTCCAGCAGGAAGCAGTTTGGAAAGAGCAACGTTCAAATTCCCATATTGTTTATAAATCTTTGTTTTCATTTGAATGGGGTTGCTTGTAATTGGTTAATGATCACAACCAATCTCTTTAAATATAAAAGGAGAAATATGGTAAGGAATTGAATACTTTGTATTGGTTTTTTCATTTATTGATTCAAATTCAGAGTCAATTTTGTGATGTATATATTTCTCCTCTTGATCAAGTATTGTGTTTATATTGATCTTTTAAAACATAATGCATAACTAAGTATAGATTATAGCTAGTTACCTATAATACTCAGAACTTATAGTTAGGTAAGTTAGGTTTTCTACATACACAGAGATATATTTGGGATAGATAGTCTTCAAACCTTTCAAAGACCTTCAGAAAAATGGCATTTAAAATGGTTTAGGTTTTTTCATGACAATGAGAAATGTTTGCTCCTGGCAGCACCAATTATGTCTGAGAAGAAGATGGGCATCAAAGAAACTTGTTATGGAGTTTGCTTTCAACTGGCAAGATGAGTCATTAAGGCAAGAAACTACTCTTGCCTGGATTGAGTGACTGTTACTGTATAAACAGGACATGCAGGAACCACAGAAAAGTGACTGCTGAACTCAAACAGTCCTACAGGGTTCCTGCTTCATGAAAGAGTCTGCCAGACTTTCCCCAGGACACAGAAAATGACTGACAGACTGCCATTCCAGATGGACAGCTTAAAAATTCCTGCTTTGCTGAGAAATCTTCCAGACACACTGTGGCCTATGGGATGAAGACAGATGCCTCAATGTTACAGAGAAACTTCAGTTGGCTGTCCAGGCAGTGAGAAGTCTCTGTCAATTCTAGTGTTTATATGTTATCCTTCTGCGGTCTTTGAGGGAGTTGAAGACAGATAGTTGTAGTTATAGTTTTCCTTAGTTATGATAAAAGGTAAGTTACATATAAGACTTTAGACTCACAAAGATAGAATAGATATTTTCTTTAAATCTTACTAAATGTCAATGGACTAAATATTGTAACTATAGTTCTTACTTGATAACTGTTCTGTTATACATATAGTTTGACTATGTTAAAGTTAAAACCTTTCTTTTTATTTAGACAGAAAAGAGGAGATGATGGGAGATGTAATTCTGTAAATCTGTCTCTTATTGGTTGTTGAATAAAGCACTGTTGGCCAATAGGGAAGCAAGATAGGTGGGACTAGGAGTCAAGGAGGATTCTGGGAAAGAGAGGCAGAGTCAGACATGATGTAGCCGCCATAAGAGTAAGAGGTCCAGACCCTTTTCTCCGGTAAGAGAAGTACTTAGATTAACAATTATGAGTTAAATACTTAAGTCAGAGAAAGCCAGTAAGAAACCAAGCAAACAGCCAACAGCTTCATAATTAATATAGCATGCTGTGTGTTCACTTGAGGGTTCAGACAACGTGGCAGGGTCCAGGAGGATGGCGGGAAAGGCTACACTCTACAGGAATACATCATAAGATAATTCTCTTCCTCCCCTCCATGCATTTCTATGCTTCATGCTTACATGACAAGCAACATAAAGAGTGTTCCACACACCCACAACACTCAATCCTCACTTTCAAAAGGAAAAAAAGCTTCAGTTAATGTTCATAAAAATTTCAATCCTCCAACAGCACCCTCAATTCCAAAGTAGCTCAAGGGGGTGGGTAGGTATAGAAATCCCCACAAGAGCGGAGTAGACTACACAGAACTGTGACACATACATAAATGCAAAAAAAAAAAAAAACAAAATTTTTTATAACCCATGAACAACTTAACAGAGAAACCTGTACTTCATCAGATCAGCTTTGGATTCAACTCAGTGGATGACTCCTCAGTAACTACCTAGCAGCATGTCTGAAATAGACATGGCATACTTCAAAAATCAGACTGTTTTTCTTTCCTTATTCAGCTGTGTCACTCACTCCTCACCCTATACACTGATATACAAACTTAACTTTCCCAACACAACTACTTCTTCACCCATCTTTTGTTTTTAGTTTGGTAAGATCTAATGGCTTTTGCTCAGTTGTAGAAACTATATATAAACAAGTTGATGTTCAAATGTAAGGTAATGCTGCAATAATAATAGTTACACAATGTGCTGGGTGGTGGTGGCCCATGCCTTTTATCCCAGCACTCGGAGGCAGAGGCAAGAAGATCTCTGAGTTCTAGGCCACCTGGTCTAAAGATCAAATTTCAGGAGAGCCAGGGCCATACAGAGAAATCCTGTCTCAAATAATAATAATAATAATAATAATAATAATAATAATAATAATAATAATAATAATAATACACAACATGTAAATGACAATACACTTGACTAACATATTAACAATAAGCTGCAGAGAGCAATGACAGCAGAAGGAATAACTCTGCTCCTTCACCAACATGAAAACTGAATTTAACCAAATTAAACAAGTATTACTAAGGGAGAGATAATCTTATGTCTCAATCACAAGGCAAAACACCTCCTTCCCTTCCCTCTGGCTGTACATGGCCCTGGAGTATAACACTGAAGCTGCCCTGGTTGGCCTAGTTTGGTAGAGGAAGGTCCTGACATTCACAGCAGAGCTATCATCATGGCCAGGTGACTCCAAGGCACAGGTGTTCTCAATGTTGTCACAACATTCCTCAGGAAAGAAACTAGAAACCAACTAACTAAGACAAAAACTGGCTTTCACCTCTTCAAGACAAGAGAGGCAGGTTCCTCCTAGCCTATAAGTAAGCAAGTACTTCTTTAAAAAGGGCTCTCGATACAATATTTGAAAATGAGGATGTTCTCTCACCTATTTAAAAAAAAAATCCTACCTTTGACAAGGAACCCACAGCAACCTTGAGGGACTATTCTTAAAAGAGTTTGTAAGTACCTTACTCTATAAATTGGTCTTTTTAAGCTGGGGCAATGGCGAGAATTGAATTCAATCCTTAGAACTCCAGTTTAAAAACTGTGTATGAAATATGTACCTGTAATGAAGCACTGTGGAGAAACATACAGAAGGATACCTAGGACCTCATAGTCTGGCCACATCAGCAAGCTACAGGTTCAGGTAGAGACCTTGCCTTATAGAACATGCCTAATGTCAACCTCAGGCCTACACACACACACACACACACACACACACACACACACACACACACACACACACACACGCACACACGCGCACACACACACACACACACACACACACGCACGCACGCACACACACACACACACACGTGCATGTGTGCAAGAGAGAGAATTTACTTGAGGTTAATCATTAACCTCAAAACTCATAACCCACTAAAGACCTAAAAAGTAAATAAGTAATGAAATAAATGTAATATGCAGTATTAGATATTTGTCCAGAATCAAGAAATAGTTACCTATGAAAGAGCTAGGCTACAAGGGAGATAATCTCAGAGACCTTATTACTTTTGACTTAAGTTAAGAATATAAACTTTGCCAAGCAAGATTAGAATGGGTGGAGGCAAGAGGGCACAAACAGGTCTGTGCATTTGAAGGAAAAGTCAAGGCTTTGGGATGGTGGTGGGGGCTGGAGGTGGGGGAGTATGTGCAGACATATTGTGTGCTTGCAAAGTTTTACGATTTGGAGGAAAGGGAGAATGACAACAAGAGAGGTGGGAAAGGTAGGCAAGGAACAAACAAACAAAAAATATTTCATGTTTTATTGTATAGCTGCAGGGTGAGGGACATTAAAGGGATTTTAAGGAGGCCAAATGATGACGAAGGATAGAAAGCCAGCTCAGTTAACAAGTTTAACAGGTTTCTATTAAACTGAAGCAGAAGATCCTCAGGACAAAACAGACTAAAATCAGATGTCACGCAACTGGCTAGAGCGAATTGGGTAGAGGTGGGAGCATGAGTTTTGATTTTGATTCCAAAAGGAACACTGACCACACATGAGTAAGTAAATGGCAACAGGCCTGGGCTGGTAAAAGGAGAAATGGGTGAAGGGCAGGAAGGAAGGAAACGGTAACCAAAAAAAACTTCCAGATGGTA
Organism: Mesocricetus auratus; assembly: GCF_017639785.1. Classification (NCBI taxonomy): domain Eukaryota; kingdom Metazoa; phylum Chordata; class Mammalia; order Rodentia; family Cricetidae; genus Mesocricetus; species Mesocricetus auratus. Next base: position 51,653,315 of record NW_024429196.1, read on the forward strand.
CCACCAAACAAAACGAGTAAATAGCAATGGCAACAGTAGCATATAGAAAGAGTTCTCAGATCTCCAAGAAGTTGAAGCACTAAGGGCTTAAGGCCAACAAGAGACTCCATCACGTACAGTAGACACCAACATAGAAATGTTCAAGAAACACACAAGTCCAGTTCTTGGAAAGAAAGGTAGGGTCTGAAACAGACATGGAAGGGGCCAGTCTGCTGCAGTACCCAAATGATGGAAACAGATGGAGAATGGAAGAAGAATGACACACAGTGAGCAGAGAACCATTTAGAGAAAGCATCACCTTATTAAACAATGCCTGATGGAAATGAACAAAGCCACATAGGCCAATACCCGCAACTCACCTCACCACAAGAAAACTGATGTGCAGTAATGGCTGAAGCAACAAGACTGCACTGCTACAGGATGGCACAAGAATTCGTCCTATCTTCTCCTTACATTCAGACAACGTAAAACTGAGATCGACTCTAGCCTTTCACACAAATAGGTAAAATAAAACTTTGCATTCAACAAGACATGGGACTAAAATCCATATGTGGGCTGGGGAGATAGCTCAGTGAGTAAAAATGCTTACTGCTTGGGTCTAATGACCTAGGTTTGGATCCCTAAAAGCCATACAAAAGCCAAATGCAGAAGTGCATCTGTATTCCTGCTGCAACTATGGGAAATGGGAGGTGGGAGCAGAAAAATTGCAGAGGCCAACCTAGCTTATTAAGCACAGGAAAATATATCCTACCCCAACAATGTGACAAGACAAGGACAGGCAGCTGAAAGCTGTCCTGTGACCTCCACAAGCATGTAATGGTCTATACAAGCCCTCACTCTCACACAAACATTCTCACAATCCTTTCTCTCTCTCTCTCTCTCTCTCTCTCTCTCTCTCTCTCTCTCTCTCTCTCTCTCTCTCTCTCTCTCTCTCTCCCTCCCTCCCTCCCTCCCTCCCTCCCTCTCTCTGTCCTCCCTCTGTGTGTGTGTGTGTGTGTGTGTGTGTGTGTGTGTGTGTGTGTGTGTGTGATGTGAAAACAGCTCTAATTAGCTAACCTGATTCTTATAAAAAGTCAAATGAGGCCCAATGCGGTTTAATTTTCTACCAATTTTTTTCATTTAAATTAAATGAAAATTAAAATTAACTGAAGTAATTGTAGTTTAAATATAATAACTATTAGTAAATCTAGTTAACAACATAATCAGTTGAGTTTTTCACTTTCTTCTAAACAAGGTAATTAATTACTGACTGAGAGGACAAGCCCTTCCTTGTCTATTCTACAACTCAGCTTATTTTTAAAGCAATTTATTTCACATATTCTGGCTGAAATAGCCCTCTTGTTCCTCCGTCAATTTATGAATAACTTAGAGATAAATCAACATAAAACAAACAATCTTTCCACAGTCAGACTGAGAGTAAAGTCATTTACTGCTCTGCTTAGGAGGACCTTGTGTAAGGGAAGCCCTTAGAGAAAAGACATCAGACAAAGAAGGTAGCCTGTACTTCAGGCCCACCTTTTCTGCTGTGTCCATCTCTCTCTTTATTTTCAACTATTCATTTGCCTTGGCTATCTAACACATCCTGTCAGCATTATCATACGTTTCTCTGGGCAAGGATGGTTCACAATGGGAAAGACTCTCGTCTGTCTGCTTTATCGGTGTGTCCACAGTGCCCATTTGGGTAATAATGTACAAGGTCAGACAGAGGTCATCAGTCCATGATCAAAGCAAGCTGGCTGTTCTTCCTGTCTTTACATGGAACACACAAGATGTGTTTATTTTTACCAGCCTCTGCATGACCTCCTTTAGGTGGCATGAGAAAGACCCCACACTTCTGTAAAGCAAAAGCTAAAGCCTTTTCTGACTTCAAAATGTCATTAAGAGCAATTTTTTTCAAACTTTTGATCTTTCTCATTTACTCAAGGATCATTCAAGTTAAAGGCCATATTGTTTAAACCATACTGAATAATGGATAAAACAGAAACCAGGTACTGACAAACACTCAAGAAAAAACAGAATGAACCAGCAAGCAGGCAGCATCATCAAACACAGGCCCGTTAGCAGTTTTTATGAGCCAATAACAAGAATTCAAAGTTCAAGGCCAGCCCAGAAAGTCAGCTTCACTTATATTTTTGTTATTTAAAGGTTCTGTGATTGTGATTTCATCAATCTGACAATAATCTATCATAAAACCTCAGGAACGAGAGAGAGAGAGAGAGAGAGAGAGAGAGAGAGAGAGAGAGAGAGAGAGAGAGAGAGAGAGAGAGAGAGAGAGAGAGAGAGAGAGAGAGAGAGAGCACAGATGTCGTTACACTTCTGGATCAAAAACGATACTTGTATCAATCACATGAAAAACACAAACCCCTGTCACTCACCTGTGTTCCTGTTATCCTTTTATAATGAGGTGAATGGTTCCAACTTAGGGTTCAAGAGACAAAATGAAGTGATGGGCAGTAGATAATTAAAGGCAAACAGTGACTAAAGACCAAGAATACACTGAAAAGGAACAAAAGCAAATGCTCGAGGACATGACAAGCCAGAATTAGTGACAGGCCAGGACAGAGCTCAGTGGTAAAGCACTGCACAAGCACACTCCAGACCCTGAGTAGGAGCTCTGGGGTAGAGTCTGTGAACACCAGGCTCCGGGCTCTATGGAAGATCTCAGTGGGACAGTGGGTTCTATCACCACACCAGAGGGAATGTATTTTTAAATGCTGATAAAGCAAAACAATTGTTATGGATAAGTGATACAGGGAAGAAAAAAGAGTTAGATGCTCTAATACAAAGGATTGGCCATCACAGATGGACAAGTACCTCAACCTATTGAAAAGCATAAAGCAACAGAAAATATAAGAATGGAGGCTGAAGCAATGGATCCACAGGATAAGGGCAGATAAATGTATACCATTGTGATTATTACATACAGGTAATAATGATTATTCACCTTTATCTTTTTTCATTAGGAGATGGCAAGAAGTAGGAAGACATGTAAAACACTCAACAGGTCTTCAAGTATATACATGTCACTTATATCTGACATGCTCTCTATGTGAATTGTTTTTATATGTTGCCTGATTATATTTACTCTGGAAACAAATCAAACATTAGTTGAAGTATTACTTTAGTAACACCTGGTTATAAGGATCAAAGTCTCTCAAGCCATTGACAAATACTTAATCATATAGAATAATATTTTTCATTTTTCTTTCAATCAAGAAGAATAGTACATTAAAGGAACTCAAGCTTACAATTCCTAGCTTTGTAGTGTTAGAAGAACAAATTTCCTTTGTGATTAGTGGTGCTTCACCACACGTCATACTGACATTGAGGCTCATTCACCAAAGAATAACGCTGCTTACAGACTCAATAACAAAAACCACTGGGAAAAAAATTGCATGGCGGTTTTCTTTCCTCTTTCCCTTTCATTCTTTCCTTGTGTTTTGGTTTTGGTCCGGGCTGTGTATTGTTCTGGTGATGCTGTGGGTTGAACTCAGGACTCTACCCACATGCTCTCCCACTGAGCTATACCTGAAGCATACCGAACATTTAGACTAATCTGCAATCACAGGACCATCTTCTCTAGTTTGCAAGCTAGGCGATCAGTACTAAAATGTCTTTGTATAAATTTAACTGTCCAATAGACAGTACTATGAATATGACAGATTTCTCATTGAGAAAGAAACAGAGAGAGACAGACAGAGAAAGAGAGAAAGAGAGACTGAGAGAGAGAGAGGGGGGGGGAGGGAGAGGGAGAGGGAGGGAGGGAGGGAGGGAGGGAGGGAGGGAGGGAGGGAGGGAGGGAGGGAGGGAGGGAGGGAGGGAGGGAGGGAGGGAGGAGGGAGGGAGGGAGGGAGGGAGGATTTTCTAGAAATGAACAGCATCATCCTCTGGTGTGGTTCAGATCTCTTATAAGCCTGGAGGCAGCCCTCCATCCCTGCTCCATCCACCCTTGCTACTTCCTGCTGTGAGTCCAAACTTTCCTGTTCCTTTTGAGTTAAAGAAACTGTCACCTTTGAGTCTCACCTGCATATACCCGACATACACAGACACAGGCACACACAAATGCACACATATAAATTGAAAATAAATATTTAATAAATAAATAATAGACGTAGATCAAAGAAAAGGCCTGGCTGGGAAGGCAATGGAAAATAGGTAACAAAGACATCTGGAACTGATTAGATCTCAGTATGTTAAATGGCAACAGAAAGGAGCCAACCAAGTTAGAGAGGCTGAAAGCCTAGGAGGAAATAATTTATAGGATAGGGTTTCTAAGGAAGCTGGTAGAACAAGACTCAAAGCATATATGAAGAAAGAGTCTTCCACACTGAGGAAACAAACCAAACAGCAAGAACTCATGTATTTGTAGCCTACTGGAGCTCCCTGGCACATGCTACACCACCTAGAACAAGGCAAATGTGAGGGACAGAGGAGTATGGCAAGCAATTTCACCAGGAATGTCTGCATCCTCAGAGTAGAACACACAGACGAGACAAATTAGCCTCACAAATGCTCAAACTGCATTACAAAATTCCTTAGATAAATCCAAAACAACAGCAGCTAAAAGTCCATTTGATAGGGCTTCAGTGGCTTCCTTAATCTAGCTGGAATGTTTTTATTTATAAGTTAATTAGAAAAAGTGTTTTTATTTGAAAAACTGTCTAAAGTCCAACTCATATTTTTTGATACACACTAAATATATAATAATTTTGGGAAACATTCAGAAAAAGGTAAAGGATTTACATGAGCTGAAAAGACAGCAGAGTGACATAAATCTTTTAAAAGCTTATTTGGAAATAGTGAGAGGGGCTCAGTTGGTAAAGGTATTTGCCACCAAGGTTGACAACCTGAATTCAATCACTAGGACTCTCACAATAGAAGAAGAGAACTGACTCCAGCAACCTGTCCTCTGGCCTAAATGTGCATATGTGTCCTCTGGCCTACATGTGCACACTGTGGTACATACACACAAATAAATGCTTTGTAAAAGTAAAGGCTTCTGTGCTTTGTTGGCTGACATTAGTTCTTCCCTTGATTATCTGAAATGAAAAGAATGGGGACCTCCGACTTACTTGATTGAGTTTCTGAAATGGTCTTCAGCTGGGTTTTTCACAGTGCAACTGTTCAGGAGCCACAAATCTGCATCTGACGCATTTTCTAGTAAAAGAAACAGCAAAACAAAAAAGAAAAGATAAATATCACATTTAATCAAATCAAAAACATGTGCCTACCCAGGCAGCATAAGAATGCTGGTAGACAGGGGAAAGCAGAGTGGACAGTTCTAGCACTGCCAGCCAGAGCTCAGAGGTCAGATATGGTCTGGGAGCCTGTGAATGTCAGGGAACCTACATGGAACTTCTACTTTAAGACTGTACTATTTAAGGTCTTTCACTATTACAAACAGTGCTCCAATGAACGTGTGTGAGTGAGAGAGAGAGAGAGAGAGAGAGAGAGAGAGAGAGAGAGAGAGAGAGAGAGAGAGAGAGAGAGAGAGAGAGAGAGAGAGAGAGATTGTGTGACTGCTTTTTCCCAGGTTTCCTTTGGTATCAAGCATAAAACAGTGGTACTGTTGAGTTCAAGGAATAACCGTTGCAGTCCTTTCACACTGTGAGACTCACTGAACAGGGTATATCACTGTACATCCCGAGAGACAGAACCTGTGAATGCTATTCACAAACCTTACCTACTAGATGAGTTGTCACCCCTTCAGACTCTAGACAATTTGGTAGAAAATGGGATGTCAGTGATAGGTCCATGTAAATTCCTCTTATTGTAACTTGTAAAATTTCCCTGTTTAGTTTTAAAGTTTTGCTTTCTTTTTCTGCCTTTCATTTGTTCTTCTGGGCTACTTAAGACTTATGGAGGCATTAATGATGTATCTAGGAAAGAGATCACAACATTATTCTCAATTCTTTTTTTTGGGAGGGGTCAGTTTTCATAACACTTTTCTATTTCTAAGGCATCAAATTGGTAATCATTTTCCTCCTTGTTTTTTCCCCCAATTTTGTCTTATAATTGTGATTCACAATTAGGACACTTCCCCTCTACCATGACTGGGTGGGAATGTACCTGTTCCCTTCCAATAGACACATAATTTTGCTTTTGATTTCCGATGTTGTACACTTACACTGATATACATGGCTCTTATTGAATATTTTTTGTAAAGTGAAATAAGTGTTTACATTTTCCTATCAAGTCAGAAAACATTTTAAATATGATACTATTTAATATAAGCAAAGCAATAAGGAAAACTTGAGACTGTTGCTCCCTCACTGCCAGGAAGGCAAGGTAGAAACAGCACTAACTCCTATCATACACATATACATAATGTATAATAATATTTTCATTGATGATTAACAAGATAAGAACTAGAAAGCATATATATATATATATATATATATATATATATATATATATATTTCCTTTAGAGAAAGATGGCTTAAATAAATAGGTGACTCATAGTTTGGATCATAAGTATTCCCCAAAGGGCAGTGTGTTAAAGCATGGACACTGACATGCTTTAGGTGATGGTAGACTTATTAAGCAAAAGTAAAGCTATGAGATGTTAAGGTTTAGATAAGAAGTCTGTAGAAGGCTAAACACTTGATCCCCATCAACTAACTAGTCCTATTTGGGAAGGTTGTGGAACCTTAAGGATGGGTCATTGATGGAAGAAATGGGTCACCAAGGGTCAAGGCATGAAAGCTATAACTGACCCCTGCTTTCAGGCAGTTGCAGCTTATTTGTTTGATTGTTTGCTTGTTTTTATTTGTTTAGGTATGTGTGCATGTGGGTATGTGTGTCTAAGCACACATGTATCAGTCAGAGAACAACTCACAGGTGTCAGTTCTCCTCTACCAAGTGGGTTCCAGGGAACAAACTCGGATCATCAAGCTTGGCAGGATGCCATCTCATGAGCCCCAGATCTACCTTTTCATTTTCTCTGATTTTTAAAACCTTTCATGAATGCTCATTTTTTATTTACTCTTTAGAGACAAAAGAATGTTTAATTTATATTATCCCATACTGTTTGAATTTTTATTCTTATTTTGTGTACACATGTGTTCATCTGGTGGGGGTATATTCATAAGAATACAAGCGCCCACAGAGTTCAGAAGAGGATATCACATCATTCTGGAGTTGAAGTTATAGGTAGTTGTGAGCTTCCTGGAATGGTGCTAGGAACCCAAACTTGAATCCAGTACAGGCTCTTTAACTGCTAAGCCATCTCTCCAGTCCCTAATACAGAATTGTTTTCAAAAATAATACATTTGTTTGTGTTTGTTTGTTTGTTGGCAATGAGAGACTTGTGCCACTGTGTACATGTAAAGATAAGAGAAAAACTTGTGAAAGTCTCTAGTTCTTTCCTGATATTACATAATAGGGATCAAACTTAGGTCATCAGGCTTTAGCAAATAGTAAGCCATGTCACTGTCTCTACTTGACTTCTATTACATTTATTGTGTGCACATGTGTGTGTGTAGGTCATGTAGAGGTCAGCAGAGAGCTTGCAGAAGTAGCTATGGAGACTTCTTGGCACCAGACCACTGAGCCACTCACTGGCCCTGCCTGGCCTGCTTTCTTTTCTCTTGAACTGATAAACCTACTTCATCTTCGTTGATGCCTTCTTATAATACTTAGAATCACTCATTTCCTTTCACCGTAAGGTAAGAGCTTGAACCACTGTAAGGTAAGAACTTGAACCATCTTGCTCTGTGATCTAGCATGGAAATACAGACCTGATACATGTCCCCTGCTAAGAGCCGTAGTCACTGAACCAAGATAATGATGGTCACCAACAAACCACACACTCTGAGCATGAGGAAAGAAGGACAAATATTTGTTTTAATCAAAATGTACTTAGTTTCTAAATTATTTCTTTACACACACTAGAAATTGCTTTTAAGTCTACAGTAATTAAGCCATGATTGGTAATAATGATCATCATTAACATTATTGAATACATATTGCATGTAGCCCTGCACCTTTAAGGAGAGTTCAATTTTATTCCCATTGTCAGAGAAGGCACCTCAAGCTTAGAAAGGAAAAGTAACTTTCAGACAGTATCAGTTAAAGGATGGGCAAGGATTAGGAGTCCAGACAAACTGACTCCACAGACTGTGAGCTTGAAGAAATCAGCATGTCTCGTTAGTGGTTTTCTACCTCTTGACCAAAAATAATGGAGAGTGTATCTAAGGACAACACCAAGTAACGTGACTTGGCCTTGAGATTGTTAAATGGTGTTTCTAGGCTTCAAACACAGCTGTCCCTGCATTTCCAGTATCTCTAAGATTTTTTAGTAGGACGGCTTTGGTCTGCTCTCATCAAAGGTGGGCATAGAAGGAAGTGACAAGAGACTTGGTAACAAATATGAGTTATTATCCTGACGCCAAACATGCCTTCCAGTCTTCCTGCTCCCTGCAGGAGTCAACATGGCACAATTTACCACCATGCAGAACAAAGCATTATTATTATACAACAGTTCCATGTGAGAGACACCAGAGGATCAGGAAGGAACAGTGAGAGGCATATACTCATGGACTTAAATGCAGAGGGCAACCAGGCTGATGCAAACTCAAAGTTCACAGAGAATAACACGAAGAGGGAAAAGTTTGATGGTTTTGGCCCCAAAAGCATTTTTTGAGAGTTTCTTCACCACAGAACTCTGGAAGACAAGTCAAGTCCAAACAGTTTAAATGTGCATTAGGCTTACTCAGAGCTGGGAGTTTATTTACATGATACAAATCATGGAGAACCATTTAAAAACTTTGAGAGTAAACTATGTGTTAATAAAAGAACTTAAATGTTCCGTAAGGTATATCTTGAAAACAATAACTTCTTAAGGCCAATAAGAGATAAATAAAAATGTTGGTCATGAGTTAACTTTTCCTGTTCAGTTCACCCACTATTCATTTTGTGGCCGATATAATGGTATGGAGTACCCGTGCTTCCTAAGCCGTTTTAGAAAAACAATGAAAATGACTCATTAGAGAATAGTCTCCCTTGGGTAATTAGGGTTAGGACAGTGTGAGGACAAGGAGAAAGGATCGGAGAGAAGACAAAAAAAGGACAAGAGACATAGAGAGCTGAGAGAACCCAGACTTCCTTTCTCCTTCTGAGCAGGAAGAGGCCCTCAGCTCCAGAGTGATGGTCATTGTGAGAGTCCCTGTGTAAAACCAAATGCAGGAGGTCTTGAGGACAAGTACCTTCTCTTAAAGGTTACCCTCATAATGAATTTGTTCTTTCGAAATACTCCTACTGAGTGAGTGTTTCACAAAAGTAAGATGATGGAACTAAGAGTCAGCATGAACTCTGTTTACTGAATGAAGGAAAAATAACTTTAGGTTTAAGTGATAAGCAATAGCTGGCAAAAATTCCAGTAACTACTGAAACTTCATTCTATAAGTAAGTATCCTAATGATAATTAAAATGAAAATGCAAGACAGCCATGTACTCACTACAAAAACAAGCATTGCTAATAGTCTTTCTCCCTCCCAATAGCTATGTCGGTCCACATACATCATGACTCAGAAGTCACTGCATCGAAAGAACCCCAACAGGGCATCTATACCTCAGTGTCATGTCTGTTTTATGAACCAAGGGCCTTGTGGCCTGATCCCTGAACTGTCTAGTAAGCAATTTTTCCTGTCATAGTAAACCTTCAAAGCCCATGACTTAATAAATAAAAGTCCAAATTACAATGTGATCTTTACATTTGTATATTCCACATAAAAAAAGCTTTTTTCATATATCCTAAAAATGATGTAACAAAAGGACTTCTACTCAGCTAAAGACCTAAATAACCCAGAGACCATCACTCACTTGCAAATTGCCAAAAACATCTGGTTTCTGTCAGACTGTATACACTCCCTAGTTGTTTACCACAAATCAGTAACTCAAGTCGTTTGTTAAGAACAGTATGTTTCCAAGATCAGAAACAACCTGAATGAAATGCAGGGAAGGTTAATCTAAGAGTCACTTCTGGAGTTGACCTAGCAAGTCTAGAGGGTCAAAACAATTGCCAATTTGAGGAGATGAGGGTGGGGATTGTCATAGGAAATGGCAAGATAAGGAAGATTCATATGGTATTTGAAGACGGATACCATCAAAGATCTAATAAACAAAATGACACTGATTATGACAAACAAGACCAAGAGACAGTACAGTCAGCAAAGCATTCACCATCCAACTATGCAGACCTAAATCCCATTCCAGAATCCACAGACTAAAACCAGGTATTGTGGCACACATCTTAATCCCAACATGAAGAAGATGAGACAGGCATATATATTCCTGGAACTCAATAGCCAACCATCCTAGCCTCACTGGCAGGTCCTCAGAGAACAAGGCGGAATGACAAGCTGTAACAAGCCTGTTTTTTTTTTCTTTTTTCTTTTTATTTTACTTTTAAAAAGTAAACAAAGTCATGGGGGCGTTGCTTTTAATCCCAGCACTCAGGAGGCAGCGGCAGGTGGATCTTAGTGAGCTAAAGTTCTAGGCCAGCCTGGTCTACAAAGTGAGTTCCAGAACAGTCAGAGAGCTCTTACACAGAGAAAACCCTATCTTGAATTCCCCCACCTCCAAGAAAAGGTAAATGCAGCCAGGCGGTGGTGGCGCACGCCTTTAATCCCAGCACTAGGGAGGCAGAGGCAGGCGGATCCCTGTGAGTTCAAGGCCAGGCTGGACCGACAGCCTCCAAAACAATACAGAGAAACCCTGTCTCGAAAAAAAAAAAAAAAAGGTGAATGCAGCTAAGGAGTGACATTGGAGTTTGTCCTTTCACCTCCACATCTACAAACATACACATATATGGACCAACACACACACACACACACACACACACACACACACACACACACACACACACACACACACACACACACAAAGAGCAAAGTAGTTAAGGCAACTTTGATTTCTCAATACTCAAGCCAAACCCACACTAGATATTTTAAGTGACTCCTAGAAAGAAAGAAACTTAGCAATACAGTGAAGGGCTGTTGATTTGATTGAGTTGAAATTCATCACCAAAATCAGCATACCATGACAGCTGTAAGAACAAGCATATTTTATCAGTCTCAGACAAAGGGAAATAACCATTTTTTAAAAGGTAAAATGCTGCATTATACATCTACTTTAGGTGCTCAAACCTGTAAACAAAGCACTCAGGAGGGTGAGATTGAGGCCAACCTAAGCAACAGAGTAAGTTCCAGGCTAGCTTTGACTACAGGGTGAGACACTATCAAAAACAAAACAAAACTTAACAAAAATAAAACACAATACTTGGAAAAGAATGACTATTTAGAAAACCTTATGCATTTGTCACAATACCTCAAAACCTCTTACAATAAAAAAATAGGAAGAATTATCTCAAGATCATTAAAAATAATTGGTAAAGATAACCAAAGTAGACTGCGTCTGATAGAATGTCTTTCTAAGTGAATGCTAATAAACGTAACGCCAAATGTAGCCTTTGGATTTCAATGCTAGCTTGTGGATGATGACAATCTTACTCTGGAAGCTGTGAAATGGCTTAGCAGAGTACTTGTTCCTCTTACCGAGGCCTGGATTGTACTTCCCAACAACACCAACAGTGGGCAACTCAAAAATCATTGTAACTCCAACCCAGAGGATACAATACCCTCCTCTAGCTGCCATACATAAACCCACACACGTTTATGTTTAAAAATACTTTTACAAGGACAGGCTCCAAAACAATACAGAGAAACCCTGTCTCGAAAAACCAAAAAAAAAAATAAAATAAAATACTTTTACAAAAATGTTTTTATTTATTTTGATTACTTGACTCAGTACATTTTCTTACAACAAAGTCAAATACAATGAATTATAGTCCCAATTTTGTATCAGGAAAATAGACAATATAAATGTTAGATTTCAATAATAAAATGGTAAATAATCAGATGTAAAAATGGTCAAGATATCTAAATAGAAACTTGTCCAAAAATATGCAAATAGCCAACATATAAAAAGATGCTCCCTTCAGAGAGGCAGGTAAAAACCACAGTGAGACTGTTTCACATCTATAGGGATGGCCATGATTTTTAAACCTGTTTTAAAGATGTGTTAGCAAAGACAAGAAAACTCTAGAACCTAGGAAACTCTCACGCTGAGGATCAACTGTAAAAAAGCTTTAGTTGCAATGCAAAATGGCTTTCTGGTTCCTCTATTAAACACTAACTCACAGTCCATCAAGTCGCCCTCTGAATGTCTACCCTAGAGTTATAAAAACATGCTCTCATGGAACTTTGTACAACAACATTCACAAAGGCCTGATTCCCGAGAGTGAGAAAGTACAGAAAATATAAATATCCATCAACTGATGGATGGGTAAATGCAACCCAGAATATACAACATAATATTACTAAACATGAAAAATGGGGTGCTGAGAGGTACAACAACACAGATGGATATTCAAGTGCTATGTTCAGTGAAAGACATCAGTCAGAAAGTGCACAAACCATGACCTTATTCCAAACACAGGTCCAGATGAGATACAAACACAGAACAGAAAATAAACTGGTGACTGAGTGGAGCTGGGGAGGGAGAGAAGGGAAGACAGTATGATGACCTATAGTTTATTTTTGAGATAATGAAAGTGGTTTTGTTTGTTTGCTTTTTTGTTTGTCTTTGTTTTTGTTTTTCCAGACTAGGTTTTTCTATGTAGCAGCCCAAGCTGTCCTGGAACTCTCTTTGTAAACCAGGGTGGCCTCAAACTCACAGAGATCCACCTGCCTCTGCCTCCCCACTGTTGGGATTAAAGACATGTGTCACCACTACCAGTGAAATTGTTTTTAAATTGACTATTGCAGCAGAGCAGGGTAACTCATGCTGAAAATAGTCTAGGGTGCACAGAAGTCAGAAAGGAAACTAGAGAAACTATTAGAGCAGATGCTGAGGATGAGCTCTGATAGACAATTTGATATGTCTTCCATGGTATCTTCTTGTTCTAACATTAACAAAGACCAAAGATGATAGCACTGCTTCCCCTAAAATACAGAGTATCGATTACAAAGAAATTAAACTTACTATAGGAACACAACAACAACAAAAAATCTGTTTTCCATAAAGGGTTATAATAAATGTTTATGCATAGGCATGCCTAAACCAAAAGTAAAAGGAGAATGTTTTTAAAATAGATTAACAAGAATCTCACCAAAATATAGAGGGTACCTACTCACATTTACATAAATATCACTCGTGTTCTGGAAATCAGGTTTCCCTAGATTCTGAAGCATGTGGCCATGAGTCTATGCCTGGCAGGTGAGCCTTCTTCCCCAGGCCTAAGCTCTGCATCTAGAAGTTTCTACAAATCTACAGACATATTTTCTGCGTGGTTCTACTTACTCAAAACACCCAATATGGGATCTAGCAAGCAGAGGTTCTAATTCTGACTTGAAAAGGGCTATTTCAATAGTTAGGAGATAAGAAAGTAAGTGGTGGAATGTGCTGTTAATTATGGAGAAACTGAGACTCAAATGGAAAAAATAAAAAGTTAGTAACTACCTAAATATGTTCTATGAGAAAAGAAAGAGGTGAAGGTTTCTGGTCTATAAAGCTAATAAAAACAGTGATTCCAAAAAAGAATGGAAGCTGTAGTGAGGGCAAGTCAGAGACTAGGAAGGTCAGTTCTCTCTGTGTCCCCTGTCCTGTGACAGACGAAAGCAGGACTATGCCACAAGCAACTGGAGATGCCTGAAGGAACTCAGAAAAAAAACAGCAACATCTTGGGTAGGAAGACTACTATATTCCATGGGCAAAAATCATCAAGAAGCCAGAAATGTGCAACAGGAGCATAATAGGTATGCACAACTTCAAAATAGGAGTGTTTACTTTGTTGAGTAATGGTGACAGAACAATGAGCCTCAAGTAGAAGGGAAAGCAAAACTTATGCCAATCTCTTCTCTGAAGTCTGAGTCAAAGGGAATTGCCTAGAAGTTGCAAGTGCAATTAAAACGCTTAACTTGATTCCTTATATATTTCAACTTTGACTAAGTAATAAATCAGAACTAAATAACCACATTTGCATAGCATTTTACCACTTGCAAAGCATGTTCAAATACATTATCTGATCTGAGCTCTACAGCTTACAGTATTTTTAATCCCCATAGTGCTGATGAAGAAGCAAAGACAGAAAGAGATGTTGTAACTTGCAAAGAGGTCCCCTAAACTGGAAACTGAAAAGTGGGGCAGGGCAGGCTGTTGGTACTTCAAGCTAAGGCACACACACTGAATCTATCTCCCATCTAGGGCTAGCTACAGTGACTCTGGTTTTCATGACTTGCAAGTACAGGGATTTTATCTTTGTTTTTGTTTCTCTTATAATGTCTAGATCAACCAGGCTTTTCACATTTAGCCAGTGGATTATAGTATGGGGGGTTTTAATTGAGTATAATAAATTCTACATTTAGAATGTTACAAATGATATCTGCTTTTCAAGAAAAGGCAGAAAGAAGTAAACATGAAGAGCATGCAACTACGAATAAATCAATCAGAGTTGGAGGGATGGTCGGTTAGTAAAGAGGTACTTGGTATGCAAGCAGAAGAAACAGAGTTCTATCTGCAGCACCCATGTAAAAGTGCTAAGCATGGTGGAATGCATTTATAATCTCATCACTGGGAAGCAGAGGCAGGAGAATATCTATGTTTGCTGGCCAGCAATTCTAGACTAATTGCAAGAGAGAGACAATGCCTCAAAGTGGGAGGATGGCATTCCTAATGAAACACCAAGGTTGTCCTCCAGTTCCATACATGGGCACACATATATGTACACATACACACACACACACACACACACACACACACGACATACACGCATTAAATACATGTGTGTAAATATATTTATTTTATATATATAGACAGTTAACTGGATAGACAGTTAAGCAGTTAAGAGTATAGGCTGGTGTTCTAGAGGACCTACATTAGAGTCCCAGCTTCCACATGGTGGCTCACACTGTCTGTAAGTCCAGTCTTAATTAAAGACCTGAAGTAAAGCGGGCTTCAGCTGAATACCCCGGTGACGTCCCAAGTCTCAAAAAAAGTGGGGTGTGTATTCAGGTTTTTCATTAGAGGATCCTAAACCCTCTTCAGGCTTCAGGAGAATCCAGGCACACATGCAGTACACAGACATACATGCATGCAAAACAGTCATACACATTTTTTTATAAAAAATAATGAAACAAAAAAGAATAAAGGGGTGGTTGACAAGAATGGAAGGAAACGGGAAAGGATGGGAGTAAACAACCAGGATGCAGTGTATACATGTATGAAGCTGCCAAAGAACAAATTAATAACAAAGAGGTCAAAGAAAAGAATACAGCAATACTGTTTCCAACATGGCCTCAGGAAAATACATTCCTGTTACCCAAAGTCCTCTTGAATACAAACTCAGAAAAGGGCATTAGAAGGCAGGTGTTTGTGCTAGGAGAAGGCAGCTGCAGCAAAGGAAGAGAGGCTGTCAGAGCACAGGAAGGAGAGGAAATGGTTAAAGAGGCAGAAGGTGGGGGTGGCCACAAAGAGCAGACCTAGCAGGAGGTATCAAAATGTGAGCAGGGTTTTAGTATCCACTCAGACAATTGCCCCCACACAGAATACAGAGCCCGCAAAGGGCCAGATGGCCCATACTGTAGGGGGCAGTCAGCATACAATGTCAGGCTGGAGTGCAGTGCATGAAAAGAACTTCTCAAGAAGGAAAGACAGGAAGAAGGCAGACACCAGGGGCAGGTGGTATCAGATGCCCAATGTCTACTAAAAAAAGCATAATGGGGTGATGATGGTCCCCTGCAGGAGGACAACCCCAAGCAATTTCAGAAGGGGCTGACTCCATAGCAAACCAAAAGAGAGAGTAGGGCACTCCCCCAATCCCCCACCCTCACCCCACCCCCACCACAGGTATAATGTGTAGACTCCAGGAACTCTTAGAATGTCAAAGTTTGAAGAACAACAAAAAATTTACATATCTTCAAAGAATCTTTTAACAAATACATACCAGGGGGAACCAATGGAGACAACAACAAACATCACATTAATCAACAGGTCAAAGTTAAAATCATCAATAATTTTAAAAAAAATAAGACTCTCAGGCTGGAGAGATGACTAAAGTGGTTAAGATGCTCTTGTAGAGGACCCAAGTTTGGTTCTCAGTAAGTACATGATAGCTCACAAACAGCTACAACTCTGGACACAGGGTGTTCAAACACTTTCTCTGGTCTCCGAAGACACCTGGAATACACACAGAGCACATATACTCCAAAAAACGAACCCTCACATACACAAGATAGATAGATAGATAGATAGATAGATAGATAGATAGATAGATAGATAGATAGATAGATAGATAGATTAAATAGAAGTAAGTAAACCTCCAAAAACAATCAGTCAAGTGACAGGCTATCAGATATACAGAAAGCAGTTCAAGGAGCACCTCTGGAGATGTCTAGCCCAAAGATGTACACCATGACTCCTGAGAGAACATGAGGCAAATCCAAACCGGAACAATTATTTAACAGCTAAGTTGAATTCTTCAACAATGTCAAGATATAAAGAAAGGGTATGAAAAAGGAACAAAACTAGCCCAGACTGAAGTACTATTTGAGACATAACACTCAATGTAAAATGTGACTGCAAACTGGGTCCTCCCACTACACATGAGACTTTTGAGGAATGGTATGATTGGAGCTTGATGGATAATCTTGAGTACTACCTATGTTTTGACTCCAGTTTTGATGAAATATACACACTAGACATTTTGGGGATATGGGCTATTAAGTAAAAAGCTTACTATCAAATGAACTGTTATTGTAACATTTCTATAAATACTATGTTCTTTTTTAATTTTTATTTGGGAAACAAAAAGCAAATTGCAGAGATAAACTGTTTTGTAAAATGAAAATATATTAAAAAGCAAGAAAACAAAATGTACTATATAAAACATGGAACATGCCTTTAAAATTTTTCAAAACATATACTCACATAAAAAAGAGTTTAAATGAAGTTACCCTGTAACAGAGGACAAGGGCCCTCTTAGGCTATCAAATAACAACCCAGTGCCAGGAACAAGCTACCATATTTTGGAGTTATTGATCAATAGAATCCTATAAACCTCCAAACACTACAGATTACTGTCACTACTCTGTTACCCTCTAGAAGTTGATTGTAGGAACCTACGCATGAAGACAACACATGTTTGAATCATGGAAAAACAGGAAAAATCAAGCTGTACCAACTTAGCAGCTTTATCCATACTGGCTAACTTTCATTGTGGTATAGGACACTACTGGAAGAGAAAGAAATCACCAGTCTTAGCCATCTGTGAACCCTGGGTGATACAATATGGACATAGCAGGATATACCCACTGTTGCAATAGTGGCACAAATTTTATAATAGTAACCAACCTCTATCTGACTGGATTTAGAGCCCATTCCACAAGATGGAACTCATATCTGGCATCATTACCAGAGTCAAGACTCTGTGGCTAGATAGCTCACAGGCACTAAGGGAGAAACCACTAGTATTAATCTGCTAAATGGACATCAAACTGACTACTCATGAATTACCATTATACGCATAGTGCAACTCTCAACCCTCATCAGAGAACTTTTTAGCAGTAGATGGTAACTAATGCAGAGACCCACAACTGACCAATGTGCAAAAAAGACTGTAGAGTGCTCAGTCCTAAATGGGGTATACATACCACACCCTGCCCCCAAAGGTTCAGGAATCTTTGTGGAAGAGGGGATAGAAAAACTCTAAGAGTCAGCGGTGGTGGATAACAACAGAGAAACAGTAATTTCAGGACACAACAGGGCACAAGAACTCACAGTGCCTGTCACAGAATGCAAAAGCCTGCATAAGATCAAACCAGACACAAAGGAAGGTGGTCACAAAGTTTCACCCCTGAGGAGCTACTGGCAACTGATGGGTGCTAAGAGAGGGAAAACTAGTTTTTCTTGAGGTGTGTGTACCTTGAAAGACATTTATGCTTACAGCACATAGCCCTACACTCACATACACACTGGCGATGCAAAGAAGACAGAATAGGTTTAAAGAAAGAAGAGAAAAGAAGGAGGGGAGGGGAGAGGAGGGGCGTGATTTTGGTAGAGATAATGGGAGGAGATAAGAAAGGGAATGGAGAGGAGGAATGCGGATGAACTTAATCAAAACACATTGTATTCATGAACAAAATTTTCAAATTATTAAAAAAACATATTTTAAATAAATGATACAACAGAGCTTTGTAGCCACAAGGAAGTACTCCTCCTGGATAATAAAATATGAATCTGTTTTATAGGAGCAATGTCAAGATCAAGAAAGATCCATATCCCTCTGGAAAAATGTACCTTTTTAAAAAGTTTCTATTGAAGGAACATTTTGCAAAAAACCAAAGAGAAAAAAGAATATTTTCATACAACCATATCTATAAATATTTTTCTTTATAAAGAAATGAATGTAGTTGGTTCAGAGCTAGGCAATGTCTCTGGTGTCACGAACATTTCATGTCTTAGACAACATTCAGATTCTATCATTCTCCTATCCATCCACTGCTCTCTTTCCAACCCAGCTTCCTCCTACGGCTTAAACATCCACAAAACATTCAATGCCCACTCATGATTTGCTTTTTAAAAATCAACTCAGAAAACTGAGAGGAGACATTTATAAATGCATAACGAACTTCTACTATAAGCTTGTACAACTAGAATCATACTTAGTAGCTGACAGACTCATTTCTCTCCTTCTAAGATGAAGAACAAGTAAAAGATATAAAAATCTCACCATTCATCTTCATCACAGTTCAGGAAATTCCAGTCACAAAATAAGGAAGAAAAAGTAAAGCAGGTAGGACAGAAAGGGAGAAACAAAACACTCTGTTGCACATGGCATAGTCTAGTGTGCAATAAATCCCAGTGAATCCCACCCCAACAAAAAAGTGAGATTAACAAAAGGAAACAAATTGCATTAAATACACTACTAGTATATAGTAATAACAAGTGAGATTGAAGTAAAATGCAAAAATACTTATAATAATACTTCTTCAAAGAAAATGAAATACGTTTGTGTGTATGTCTGTCTGTCTGTATGTATGTATGTATGTGTATCGCAAATTATGCCAATGAGTACAAAACAATTCCTATTAAATCTGAAAGAGAGGGATAAATTTCTTCCAAAATTTATATGAGGATGTCCAAAGAGTAGCTAACACAAGTGGAAGCAACCCCTCTACCTGCCTTAAAATTTTATACTATGGGCATTGTTGGCGCACACCTTTAGTCCCAGTAGTGGGGAGGCAGAGGCAGGAGGATCTTTGTGAGTTTGAGGCCAGCCTGGTCTACAGAGAAAGTTCCAGGACAGGCTCCAAAGCAATTCAGAAAAACCCTGTCTAAAAATTTGTAATATAGCTATGGTAGCACAGACCTTGTAACCAAATGCAACTGAGGAGGAGCCTCCCAAGACCAAACACCAGAACAGCAGGCCAGTTGAATAAAGAGCACACACCAGAATAGGAAGTCTCAGTTTTCACACCCTCCACACCAGGCATGTCTGTAGACCAATGACTCTTTAGGAGGATTTGTTAGAGTTACCACTGTTTTAGACAATGTATTTCGCTGACATTCTGAATACACAAGCTCTAGTCGGACCTGACAGAGAAATTATGCATTGCTGGAGTGATCAAAAGTTTGCAGCTGTGGGTAGGAATGTGTTCCATCTCCCTTGGAATGGTGAGCACTACGTTTCCTGTGAAGTGCATTCATAAGAAAAATACAGAAATTAGTCTCTGGTTAGCCATCCATCAGGTAGATTATGTAGGTATTGCTGGTCAACAAACCCAAAATCTGACTCAAGGTCCTTCATCTCCATCAGTAGTTGGAAAGGCTAACTCATGCTTCCACAGCATTCCTTCCAGTCAGAGTGGCCCTGTGAAAGTTTTGACCAGCAAATCTGGAAATCTTGCTGCACGGTTTCCGGAAAGGCTTTTGTCACCTGTTGTAATGATGAAGGGCTACTGTTGATCCACACTTTTCCTGTGTCATACACGAAGAGGAGAGGCCTTGAGCAGTAGTAGCCATACTGTCACCACTAAGAAGAGGCAAAGAAAACTACAGAGCATCAGTCCACCCAAAGGTGATAGCTAAGACACCAAAGACACCAAAGCCTTTTCTCATTTTTAAATCTTTACTTTCTTACTTATCAAAAAAAACCTGAAAATTCCCACTAAAAAATTCTCATCAAACTCAAAACTTCTGCTGGAGTCCTAGCTTCAGAGGTGACTGCTACTCTCTTCCCTGGGAACCTTTCAGATTTGTTGAGCATACAGGAAACCATCAGGAAGAACCTGCTGTGTCTGCTGCTCTCTGGTGCAAGCTCTGACAAATAATGCAATTTGCTTGTTTTCAAAGGTTCAGTCACAAAGTAAAAAGTTAAAAAACAACTAAGATTTTCATATTATTAGTGCCCAAAATAGTAAAAGCAAAATATGGTTAAAAACAATAGGAAATCAGCAGTAACAAATCCGATTCACAGAACAAATTACTTCAGTAAGTCTTCCCAGCACTTTATCAAAATGAAACTCCTAAATTCCAATTCCAGTCATTCTCACAAACATACCTCAAAATTCAAATGCAAGAAACAGTTACCTCTTTACCACCAAACATGACTGGAGAAATATTCCACAGCTCTCTACACTTAAACAGAGGTCAAAACAGGAAGGGGGTACAAAGAGCATTAAGCCACATGTCTGGTACAGGGAAGGTCTCATTCAATTTCTATAATTTCTATCCAGCTTGGTCCCACTGCCCTTCAGCCCCAAACAAACACACAGAGACTTATATTAATTAGAAACTACTTGGTCAATGACTCAGGCTTCTTAAAAGCTAGCTCTCTCTTAATTATTAACCCATAGCTACTAATCTATGTATTTCTCATGGTCTTATCTTAACCAGAAAACAGCTGTGGCATCCTATCTTCCCAAAAGCTACATGGTATCTCTCTTTCAAGGTTTCTCTCTGCCTCTCTCCTCAGAATTCTCCTTGTCTCCTAGGTCCACCTATATTTCCTGCCTGGCTACTGGCAATCAGTATTTTATTCATCAACCAATAAGAGAAAGATATATACAGAAGAAAATCCCCCATCACGATTCCTGTAGTATTTCTTATGTTTCCAAGATATTTCCCATTGATTTTAAATAAAGTCTTTCTATGGCAGCTCTGCTTTCAAGCTCTTGTCTTCTGATTTATCTTCTTTTCAAAGAAACCTCAAGTTATCTTTCAATGGCAGAACATGTCCCTCATATAATCTGGATTATTGAGACTATACCTACGTACATGGCTAAGGCAGAAGGAAGCCAGGAGATCTCAAGAATGAAACAACTGGGGCTAGAGAGATGACTCAGTGGTTAAGAGCACTTGCTGCTCTTACAGAGAATTTGCTTGGGTTTAGTTCCCAGTATCCACAAGGCAATTACAGAAATCTGATGCCCTATTCTGGTCTCTGTGAGCACCAGGTATACACATGATGCAGCATATACATACATGCAAGCAAATTACTTATACACATAAAAAAATTTTAAACTCTTAGACAGGGAGTAGTGGCACACACCTTTAATCCCAGCACTCAGAAGGCAAGAGGCTGCTGTATCTGAGTTTGAGGTCAGTCTGATCTACAGAGTTTGTTCCAGACAATTCAGGGCTACACAGAGAAACCCCGTCTTAAAAAAAAAACAAAATAAACAAAGAAACATATATTTTAAAATAAAAGAAAACAATTTTTTAAATTTATTTGCATTTATCTGTATGTATCTGCATGAGTGTATGCCACATTCATACATCCACATACATGGGCTAAAACAGGACATCAGGTAGTTATGAGCTGCATGTAGGTACTAGGAATCAAACATGGATCTTCTAGAAGAGTAACAAGTGCTCTTAACTGATGACCCATGTCCGTAACCACAAAGAATAAAACCATTTCATCTTTACAACTAACTACCAAAGAATGAGATAAGTGCCCTTCTTCCAGTCATTTGCTGTCTAACAGGAAAGATTACTTGCATAAGAGACAGGTGGATAATGATCTCTTGTCTTTGGCTGCATTTAGAAACAGCATGGGAGCGCACCTCTGGATGTGTCTTTGAGGGTATTTTCAGGAAGGTTTAACGGGGGGGGGGGGGTGCAGGGGGGAGGGGGTGATATGACCTTGAAGTGGGTGGTAACATCCTGTGGGTTGGGGTCTGAACCTTAACTTACAGAGAAGGAGAAGGCCAGCTGAGCTAGCATTCATTCACCTCTGCTCCTGACTGTGGATCTGTGGATGACAACAGCTCTACCTCCCCCCCTGCCACCATGTCTTCTACAAAAGGACTGTTTCCTCTCCAACTGTAAGTCAAAACAAACCGGTCCTCCCTTAAGCTGATTAAGCAATCAGGTACTTTCTTTCTCACATAATCAGTATGTAACATGGTGCCCTACTATTGTTTAGAAGGCAATGAAGCTAGACTCCACCCATAAGAGGCATCAGCCAAAAATTGAGTAAGGCTCAGTGAGTGCAGAAAATCAACTTTACAATAAAAACAAAGTCAGAAATAAAGTAACTGCAAAGTAAAAGTAGAAAACAACATGTTTATATCTCTAAGACCACACCATCTTCTTTAGCAAACTGCCTCCTAGAAAATCAATCCTAGGTCAGACCTCTGAGGGTGGATGTGACAAACACATCAGAGGAAGCAATGCAGAGAACACTGTTTAAGCCTAAACCAAAAGGAAAGGCTGAGGTGCCTCACTGGCTAAGAGTACCCTTCTGAGGCTCCTAATTACAGATTTAGAGAAGGTAAACTTTTTTATGTTAAGAGATACACATCTTTACTACAACAAAATCTGCATGAAACTCTACCCAGAAACAAGTCATTGATTGTAAATACCTTCCTTGTACTTAACCCCATAGGGATGAAACTCTACCCAGAAACAAGTCATTGATTGTAAATTCCTTCCTTGTATTTAACCCCATAGGGAAAACAGATAAAAATATTACAAATCACTTATGAGAGTTAAAATACACAGAACAAATGCTTATTAATCTGGACCTTAAAGCAAAATATTGACTTTTTATAAACAGCTCACATAACATGACTCATCTGAAACTCTAATTTTTCCAAAGATCTGTCATAAGTCACAAAAGTCAAGACTTCCAAAGAACGTAGTGAACAGGCATTTCACTGGTGGGCACTACAGAGATTCTTACACAATGAAGCAGCACAGAAAGGATAAAACACATGCATACCAATATAGTATTTTACCTGACTCCATCAATAATTTGATATCATCTTTGGTAGATAAGAGAATTCTGATAAATAGCACAATAGTTTTATGATTTACTCAAAGCCAGCAGCTGACACAGAATAGAATCTGTAGGGTTACAATTACAAGAACGTACCTGGCTCACTGACAGCACACTCATAGGAAGCCTTGTTCAGGGGAAGCAGAATAATTTTCCCTAGAAGCTCACCTCCTGTAATATTTCTGTCTGGGATACTTCAGAGCTTTATCTTATTGCAAGCAAAGACAAATATCGTGTTTTAAAGCAGGTGTGCTAGGCACTATGAGAAATGGTGTTAGTGCAGAGAAGCTATCTTTGATAAAAGTATGTTCACAATCTGGGTCAAAAAGCATAAAATCATTACAGGTAGAATTTTGTTTTGACAAGATAATTATTATAGAGGCTATTGCTACTACACAGCCCACTCTAATATCAGCTGTCGGCAAAATAATTAAATAAACAGAAATTTGGACTTCCACAGTCTGTAAAATTTTAATGCTATTCAGAATTCAATACAAAAGCTTGTAAAAAATGTAAGTACTACAATCTATATTATTTGAAGTGCTTCTCAAAATTCATTTCTCTGTTGTTGCCCATCCCCAGTCCACCACTATTCCCTTTTTTATAAAAATGGACAGTTTCCTGTTACTTCTAGGCCTCTGATCAGTCAACAGGCTAGTCATGGGACTGCATGAAGACGTGGTGAGAGATGGGTTATGAAGGAAATACTAATGTGAGGAGAAGAAAGGACCCCATATAGGAAAGAAGGACTTTCACTCTAGTCCAGAAAAGAATCAAACACAAAAGAAGGATCTGCAGCAAACAAGGAAGACAAAACTGAAATCAAATGTGCTTTCATACCTGGTGGACTGGAAAGAGGAAATAGTACTAGGACTCTCAGTTCACAACACTTCTATTAACTGATAGACAAATGATAAAGCCAGCCCTCCCATTTCCATTCTTCCTCATTGTCACCATATACTCCCAAGTGCCCAAAGACTTAAAACTTGAAAAAGAAGCTCACTGAATTGAGTAATGAATTGACCCAAGTTCTGTAAGATTTAAACTGGGGGGAGGGGTGGTACCAACTGGCTTCATTTCAAAGGCTTACTCTTCTTTCAAAGAAAGAACAACTAGAGCTCCTTAACAGCATTAACAGCAGGACAGTGTAAACACAGCACCCACTTACTGCACGTGCTCATGTGCCATGCACTGAGTGCTCCCTGGGTAACATTCCTCCCACACTTCAGAAAACCCTTTATGTAGTGTTCCACTGACACATGAAGAGCCTGGGTGTAAGTGGCTTGGCCAAGGTCCCACATGACCAAATGGTGGAACACAGCAATCTTGGCTCCAGGTTCTGCAAGTTTAATCACCACTTTGTTTGTTTGTTTGTTTGTTTGTTTGTTTGGAGACAGGATTTCTCTGTGTAACAGCCATAGCTATACTGGAATTTGCTTTGTAGTCCAGGCTGGCCTCTAACTCAGAGATTCACCAGTTTCCCCCTCCCCCGCCCTACCCCCAGCACTAGGACTAAACACTTGAGCCGCCACCACCCAGCTTTATGAAATTATTTTAAAAGCACCTAAAAATGGATCAATAATAAAAAATAAGAGACTAGCATAATCAGGCATCATGCCTGGTGGTTTGAGTAAGAAATGTCCCCACAGAGCCAAGCATTCGAGCACTCGGTTCCCAGGTGATAGTGCTGTTTGGAAAAGTTGTGGGGAGATGCAGCCTTGCTAAGGGAAGCACATCAATGGGATGGGATCTGAGAGTTTATAGCCTGGCCTTATGTCCTGCTTCCTATTTGGGGATGAAGACATAACACTTCACCTTCCTACTACCTTGATTGACTTTAACACACAAAGCACCTTGCAATAGATAAATATTTTTAATTACTATATCCTTCAGTAAAGTGTAACACTGGAATTTATTTTAGCAAGGTGAGCATACAACACAGCAATTTCCTTCTGCCACTGAATTTGAAAAGTGTACTGTAAAAGATCTTTTGCACACTGAATGAAGTGCTACAGGACAACTGGAATACTGTGTCGTGATGCCATATCCTGATGCCCAACTGGATCATGGCACAGATGTGGCTTAAATTACATACTGCTCATGCCAAGATTTTTCAAAGTATATTATTCTTTTCAAATAAGAATGTATATTTCACCAAAATGTGAAACTATTTTTGGTTTTATGAGAACTTCTTCATTTGTTTGTTTGTTTGTTGGTTTTTGAAGCAGGGTGTTATAGGAATTTAGCAGAGCAGATGCACCTGGGGTAGACGTTAGAATGAATAGCTTTCACTATATCTATGGTAAATATTAGAGAGAACAGTTGTTTCCCAGCAGTACTTTGACCGTGAAGAATCATTGTGGAATACAGTAAAGAATCTTTGTGGAAAACAGTGATTGTTTCCTGTGATTTATAGAAACGTTTTTCTGAAGAGGCATTGCAGCCTTCACTTAACTTTGTTCACAAGACACCTCTGACACACCTGAGGCTCTAGAATACTCTGTACTGCAACAGTACACAGTAAATGACTGAAGTCAGGAGAGCATGTGATGCTGCCTTTAGAGAGACATATAAATTGGACTAGGGACCTTGGTATGAGGAAATACTTTACCTAAAAAGCTACTTTGTGTACAATCAATAAATATGACATTGTATACAGCCGTTCGAGGTTCAGTTCATCAGAGGCTTGGCCTTCCTATTGCCACACAGGCCTTAAAATTTCGGCTTGAAATGACCTCTTTCTTCAACTGACCCATGAAATACAGAACACCCAACAACAGGGTCTCTCTATATAGACCCGGCTGTCCTGAAACTTACTACACAGACCAGACTGGCTCAAACTCAGAGACCTTCCTGCATCTGATTCCCAAGTGCTGAATAAAGGTATGTGCCACCACACTTAGATGCAACTATTTTTGTATTTTTATGAAAACTGAATGGGCTTTCTATAACAACCAACTCTGACTACAACAGTCTGTTTAAAGAGGAGTAATGCTTGCTTTGCCATGGAAAGATTTATATTTCATTACCTTCCCAACCAACAAAACACGCTTAATATACATTCTTTCATGCCCTAGAAACCCATATAAAGACAATACAATTAGTCACCCTGAACATGTTAGGCACAAAAGCATCTTAATGAAAAAGGCTGGCAAAAACAACTAAGTGGTTCCTTTTTTGTTTGAAAAAAACTTATAAAAATCACTTCTACTGCAAATAACAGTCAATTAAGTTGCTTCATCTATAAAGTTAGAAAGTTGTGCTGGATGACAGCTCAGATAACAATCAGACACTATGACTGTATTTAAACAGACCTAATAAATCTGGAGAGGCAGCCAGATAAGAGTAGAAAGGGTTTTGGATGGATTTTTTCCAGGTCCCAAAGTTAAAAATGGCAGATTATAAAATCATAAATTCTGTCTTTCTCAAAACTCAATAAACTAAACAGAGAAAATAAAATCACGACCAAAAATGTCACAAGTTGTCTAGGTAAAGGATGGGCTCAAATTCCACAAACTTTTGAAAACTATTATCTGGAACTTTCTAAATATCTTTTTTCTGTTTTATCTCAGTCTATAAGGAGGACATAAATATAATCTCAACACTATATTAAAACAACAGCATAGCCAAGCGTTGGTGGCACACACGTTTAATCCCAGCACTTGGGAGGCAGAGGCAGGCAGATCTCTGTGAGTTCACGGCCAGCCTGGTCTACAAGAGCTAGTTCCAGGACAGCCTCAAAAGCAATACAGAGAAACTCTGTCTCGAAAAACCAAAAAAAAAAAGAAAAAGAAAAAGAAAGAAAAAGCATTAAAAAAAAATAAGCAAAGCATAAAACACTGATTTTTCAAGACCAGAAGTTGTCCCAGTGAAGGACGGTGACCCCCTGAGAAATGAAAGGCAATGATGAGCTAGCTCCATGATGCCCAAGACTTCACTTTTTTCCAGACTGAGCTACAGTGAGAATACTGAAAAGAAAATGTTCCTGGATAAGATGTTTGCCATGAGTTCAGGTCCCCAGACCCATGTAAAAACTGAGCTCCCATGACACTCTGTAATCTCAAAGATTGGGAAGCAGAGACAAGCTCCTGGGCGTAAGCTAACTAAACTATACTACATGAATCAGTAAGTTCATGATTCAGTGAGACACCCTGCCTCAGTAAATAAAAAACAATTAAGGAGAACACCTCACCCCAACCTCTACACTCCACAGCATGCTAAGACACACACACACACACACACACACACACACACACACACACACACACACACACACACACACACAGAATGGAGACAATGGTGCTCAGAGCTCACATAAAGCACCTGCTCTTTCAGCCACCAGGTAGCACACAAAAGGATCTACCTCAGTACAAGGCAATAATCAGTCCTACCTGAACACAACTCTTATCCATGCAAAATGACCAAACATTTCCAAATAACTACAACCCAGAACAGAACTCAAGAATATGAATGAAAGGTACAAAAATATCTAGTAACCTACAAGAAAAAAGTTACATTGTTTTGAATCTAGCATGCATGCCAAAATAAGGAAAATGTGATCTCAAAATAAGGATAAAAATCAGTAAACAAGTGGCCTAGAATTGACACAAATGTTACAATTCAGATATTAACATTAGAATACTGTCATAACTGGGTGGTAAATACATTCAACAGACTTATAAGGTATTCAGGAGGGTGTGATCCAACCCCAGATGAAGCTGTGGTTCTTCAGCTGACAGAACTTTATTCTCAAACAATGTGAGTAGGTCCTTTCTTAACTGATCAAATTGTCTGTTAAATTGGGGATGGAAATGCTAAGGAGGTGACCAGGGAATCCCATTCATTCTCCTAAATAAATCGGCTTTTGTTGGTGCCACTGTTCGCTGATGATCTACTGGGGCAAGAACCCAGAACAACTAAAGAGCAGCCTCATCTTCCAATCTCATGGAATCACCATTCTCTCCATACAGACATTCTCCCTTACAGGGCACAACTTCCCAGACAGCAGAGATCAGGGATGAGATGACAGAAAGCAGAAACTCTGCCAAGTAGCTTTGACTACTCAGACTTTTATCAACATGAAAAGTCTCAGACATAAACAAGCTGAGGGAAGGAAAGGTTATTTGTACCCATAGCATCAGAACTTTCAGCCCATGGTCACTTGGTGCCGTGTTTCTGTGCCTGCAAAGAGGAAGAGTGGCAATGGCAAGAGTACATGGGAAGCTGTGACTCTCATTCTGACTAGGAAACAGAAAAATACAGGCAGAAAACAGAGTGGACAAGATAAGCCCTAAAGATATGTCCCCAGTAATCTACTTCCTCAGGTAGGCTCCACCTCCTAGTTTATAGAACCCCCCAAAATAGTGCCACAGGGTAGGGACCAAGTCTTCAGTGCAAGAGCCTTCAGTGAGGAAAGGACATACACAAATCATTACATGGGCCATGAGGTAAAATAGTGAACAACTCTAATTTCCACCCCTTGACTCCCAAAGCCATGAATTATGATTACTGGAGAGACAACACATGCAAAGATCTCTGATTCAAAGAATACACTACATCCAGGGAAGCAAGAACATCCTTTCATGCAGAACCACTTCGTTGGTCAGAAGAAATACAATGCAGAATGCCCTATGAATGGGTAAAGATTTCTGAATTCACAGATAATGGTGGTAATAGAAGAAGTATGCTAGGTAGAGAAGGAAAGTCATATGCAAAATAGATGATTATTCCAGTAAAGATGTATCTTTCCTTCCCCGTGATGGATAAGGTCCAATATAATTAACCACCAACAGATGGCTGGCTGCCTCCCTCAGAGAATGGTGTCACACCTGGGACTCGATGATGGAACTCTACAGTTGGCAGAGTAGGCACTCAGCAGTAACATTAGCCAGGTCAGCCTTATTACAACACTAACAATAGTGCTTATTGTTGAATGCATGAATAGCTTTCACCATTGCCAGCACAGTCATTTATTCAGCGGCCCATTGAGCAAGCCCTAAAATAGCCAGAGAAAGAGGATGACTGACATCTACAGATCACACTGCAGAGAGGCCCTTTCTCACACCTTTCCTTTACATTTACTTGTCATCAACCTTCAGGTTATATTTGTTCCAAGTCTCTGATCATACAGAGAAAACATTAATAAATATCCACTAATCACTATAGATTTTGATCTGTGCAATCTTCTCTCACTCCAGGAATAACAGGTAATCATTTATACTGATCTGCTTTCCTCCAACTGGTAGTTATTTTCTTCCACACTCTCCTTCATGGTCAGTTTTGTGAGGAGCTGCAGAGCTGTGGTGTCTGTTCCTAAGTGTACCAGAAAATCATCCAGAACAATCTGTAAACAAATGAAGTTTTTGTGTTTCAGTCAACTGTCACAGCAGCATCTCAGGAAGCCATGGGCATGGACTGAATGAAAGGAAGAAATGGGACAGCAGCTGGCACCAAAGGGTCTGAGTAAGTCCTTAGAACTTACTTCCAGACCTGGCCAAGCTTGTCTCCTGCAGACCTTTTCCCTCTGATAACAGACTGCTATTATTTCACTGCTAAACGGGTCAGGAAAACATCCAACTCATGACAGGAAGCAAAGGTGACTTGGCTCAAGTCGATCAAAACTTCTCCTACTGGGTCCCTTGCTGGTAGTTATCAGACAAATAACAGGAAAAAGGAGAAGATAGGTAATTCTTTTTTAAGTTGAGCACAACCTTTGCCCAGTGTTCTCCATGTTCCCAAACTTGGTGGGGACAAATGAACGCCCGCCCCAACATATGCTCTTCTCAGAGACACAACAGCTATGGAGAGCATGGCATTGAGTTCTCATCCTTGCATACAGAAGCTGGGTGTTACATTTTTCTTCAGATTAGACAATATACAGATAGGATGGCTAAAAGAAATCATCAGACAACCTCAGAGTTCAAAGCACAGTTCATGCAACTGACACACCAAGAAAATAAGGCGGCAGGTGAGCTCCCTGACTCTAACACTGTGTAACCTATGAACAATTACGCAAAAGGAGCAAATGTGGGAAATAAGAGTAAGCAAAACTTAGGGTGACCTGTTCCCTGCCATTGGTCCTCAAGAAACAATCAGAAATTGGGGTGACCTGTTCCCTGATATCAATTAAGATACACTCAAAAATCAGGGTGACTTGTTCTCTGACATCAGTTCTCAAGATACAATCATAAATTGGGGCAACCTGTTTTCTGCCATCAGTCCTCAAGATACTATCAGAAATTGGGGTGACCTGTTCACTTGTTATCAGTCCTTGAGACACAATCAAAACTTAACGTGACTTGCTCCTGCCACCAGTCTCAAGATACAACTATAAACTGGGTAACTTGTTCACTGACTTTCAGTCCTTGAGACATAATTTTTTGTTTGTTTGTTTGTTTGTTTAACTGATTTTTGGTTTTTCATTGTGTGTGTGTGTGTGTGTGTGTGTGTGTGTTCATTGTGCTGTCTGACAAAATGTCTTGCTATGTAGCCAAGACTAGCCTCAAACTTATGATCCTCCTGCACCAGTTTCCCAAGTGCCAAAACCTATCAGCACACATATTAAAACTAGCCAGGGGTGGCTGTAATCCGAATGCTAGAGAGGCAGGGATGGGATCAACAGAGCAAGATAGCTAACTAGAGTGGTAGAATGAGTGACTTCAGGTTAAGTCAGAGACCTTGCCTTGGTAAATAAATACAGTGAAAGCAATAAAGGGAGACGCAGCACATCAACTTCTGGCCTCCCAAGAAGTATATATATATATATATATATATATATATATATATATATATATATATATACATGTACATGCTACTTGAACACATGCAGTACATAGATACTCATATTACACACACATATCCATGCCCCCAAAAAAGTGAGTCTTAGAAGCAGGAATGAGGTTGTATTAACTGACTTTCAGATGACAATGGAAAAGAAAATTCCAATAAACAATTTTCTTCAAGCTAAAATCTAGTAGTCAGTGATTAATAGCTGAAAGGGAGTTTCAGATTTGTGCAGAGTGTCCCCTTCTATGCTGGTGGATCCAAGGGGACAGGCAGTAGGAAACATGGCAGGAGTCCAAACATGATCCCACACTAGGCAGGGAAGTATCTTTAGCAAATTACTTTAGCCCCCTTTAAGATTCACATTTGCATTTATAAAATGGTATCATAATGTTATCTAGCCCACAGATCTCTTTGGAAGATTACATGTAGGTACATGTAAACCCTGCACAGCGCCTTTTATATAGCAAGTCCTCGGTGTTATATTAGTTACTATCATTAATGCCTGTCAGCAGCACTGGTCTTCAGCAGAATTATGAAATCAATTTTTCCATTAGGTATTCCTACTTCTTTTCAATCATGTTTAACCATCTGGCAACCCAATAACAATCATGTATAAGTAATAAACATGGAAAAGAATAGTACAGTGAGAGGCACTGGGTTAAATAAATAGGACCTGGCTTTCAGGCTGCCAGTAACTCATTCACTGGCTTGGCACAAGCCTCCCATATCTGTGAGCCTCCATTTGCTGAGCTGTAAAACAAGTATAAGTTAAATGCTATCAAGACTTATTTCCTCCATTACAATCGACAATGCAATAATCACATCTTATACTTTAAAGTTTCATGCTACTGGTACACCTATATACAGTTCTTCCAGATTTTTGCTTGTATTATCCTTATCAAATCAAATACCAGCCACTTCCAGAGCAGATCTGAGGGGATGAGAATCTTCCATTAAGTATCAATATCAATCAGTTGATAGGTCTTTCTTGAAATCACCACTTACCATCTCCCTCGTGCAGTTTTTGTTAAAAACTAAAGGGCAAGAGCTGGCAAGATTGGTTCTCTTCCAGAGGACCTGGGTTCAGTTCCCAGTGCCCACACATGGCTAAAAACTCCAGTTTCAGAGGACCCAAGGCCTCTATGGGCACTGCATATGTGTAGTATACAGACATACATGAAAGCAAAACACCTATAACATAAAAATAAATAAAATTGCAAAATTTAAGGTTACATTGGCAGGATGGCTCAATGGGTTAAGGTACTTGCTGTAAATCCTGACGACCTAAGGTTAGCACCAAAGATGTACATGGTAGGAGAAAACCAACTCCCACAAGCTGTTCTCTGACTTTCATGGGCATGAGCATATGCCTAAGCATGCACATACACGCATACACATAATGAATAAACAATAAACAAATACAATTACAATTTTAATTACCTTTTTTAAATATAGGGTCTCATTAAGCAGTCCTTTCTGGCCTGGAATTCACTACATAAACTAGTCTGTCCTCACACTCATGGGGAGACACCTGCCTCCAGTACTCAAGGGCTGTGATTAAAAGAATACACCAAGCCCAGCACTTACACACTAGTTTTAAAATAAAGAATGTTCCCTTAAAATTCAAACTAATTTACCTGCAAGAAAAAAAACACAAGAATCATTATCATCTTTACTAGATGAACCCCACATAGTGCTACTCCCAATTGATCAATAGCATTGGATTAACCTACATTAACTCAAAATTAAACAAGCTGACACCATTTGCATTTAATTACGTGTCTCTGCTCCTTCTCAGAGGTACTGGAGCTTTTATAGTCGTGGGCATGGTACTCATCAATAACACTGATTTTCTCAGTAATCTGACCTAAGAACAGGCTGCAGGGAAAGTAATACAGGAAGAAAACTGAAGACTTAACAAAATCATATAACAGAAACTGCCAGTCCCCTTAGGGATCCGGGATCAATCTAGCTAAAAACAGGAGCGTTTGTCATTCAGTAAACAAAACTTGGGAATGAAAACATGATAGATTTTATACAGGTGTGACTGGTGTTATGTAATGCACATCCTAATCTAATAGTATATAGAAAAAGACTTTTATAAATCTAATACAAACTTAAATATATTAATGGTGTCTGCTAGCAAGAAATAAAAATGAATACTGTTTCAGAATAAAGAATAAGTGCTGTAAGTTGGAGGGAGGACATGATGCAGGGAATATGATAGAAAGAAATGGCTGAGTGGATAAGATACAGAAAAGGTATAATTTTAAAAAGAATAAATATTATTTCGCATATTATCAATATCTGCATCTATCTCCACAGATATGCATATCTCCATTCCATTTCTGATTGTCATCAGATTTACTTGAAATAATTAAAACATTATAAATTAAAGTAAATGCAAATTCTTTGGTATTAATTATCATCATATTTAAAACTTTATTTCAAAAGACACAGATAGAGACCATACACATACACACAAAGGAGACAGACTTTAGATAATAAGAGTCACCACTGCAGAAATAGTATCCAGCTGTAATCCCACAACACTGGTGTCATCAATGACACTGGCAGAATCAAACTGTTCAAATGCAGAGGCCTCTTCAGTGACCTATCATTTACAGTAGGTTTATGAAAGATGAAAAAAGGTAAAATACAGGACATAAGCTCTCTCTGCCTTTGCAAATTCAGGTCATCATTGTTCTAGTAAGTAATCAGCCTTGGTCAATAACCAAAAACTCCATCTGAAAAGGTACATTTGTATCAGCTGGCTGCCCCAGGAGACATACGAACATACTCACATGACTTTTAGCTTTAAAAAAAAGTCATATATCCAAATCCAAACCACTACAAAAAGAACCACGCTGAGAAGAGAAGTCATTCATCATGCCAAACACAAAGCCTCCTGTAAAGCAAGAGCCAACATCATTAAGTTCATTAAAATCAGTGCATGTTCTTTCATAATTATTAAACCAAATCTGAAGCTGTGTAGTAGTCTAAAACAATCCAGCTACCATAACGAGATTCAAATACTTCAAATGGGATAGCACTGCTGCTAGAATGTGAAACTTGCCATTCCCTCTTCCAGTACGAAAGGGTAAACCGTCAGACAGCTTTCTGATAACCTGACAGGATACCACACTAATTTCTGGAAAAGATGATCAGTAAACTAAATGTGCTTAGATTAGCCTTTTATGTGGCGGTCGATCACAGCTGCACATGTTACAGAAGGAGTTAACACGTTTTGCTCCCTATATCTTAAGCTATCAAGAAGACCAATTTTATGCAAATTTTCATCAACTATAAATGGAGTTGGGTTAACAATCACAGGTCTAGATTCCATATGCAAATTAGATTTAAATACCTAAGACACAGCCTAAGAATACTGCCTGTCACAAAACCTTTTTATTTGGTACATAATGTAATCTTTCACATCTACACCATCTAAACTCCTAACAACATACAAAGCTAAGTGAGCCAAGTCAAATGCAAATTTTACCAAACTCTTTTGAGAAACACAAATAAATAATACAGCTGTAGGTATTTTATGAAGTGCCCAATGTTTGCATGAGTGAGTAAGTTTGCATAGGATGGGTGAAGCAGCAACAGATCCAGAAAGGGCAGATCTGTCTTCTCCAGGACTCACTACTCTCAAGATGAAACAAACAATGTAATATCCAAGCTGAAATAACTGGGAGCAGCAGACAGGGGAAGAAATATAACTATATGAATACACATCCAAGTATGAAACTACTTGAGTCTGGTTTAAGTAAAATTAGATTTATTATCAAGTATCTAATGTCTTTAGAATTATGTTTTTAAAACTGGGATAAATAGTAAAAAATCTGAAATATATGTTCGTATTTAGCAGCATTTGTGTAAATGGAGGAATATGTTTCTACCTGAAAAAAACAAGGAAGCTAAGCAAATGTGGGATTTAAACAGAAACAACACTTCTGCATTTAAATCTCTTCACATCACTTCTCGGCCTTTTGGCTAAGATCAAGTGTAAATCTTTTCACATTTTCAGTATTTTAACTCATGTGATGCTATCAACTACTTCAAATACTGAATCAATAAAAAGTGAAATAATAAAATGATATAACCACACAGAGCTCAATGACAGAAAGGACAAGCATTAGCCACAGAAATTAAGAGGAATTTTATCATTTTCACCGATTACAATTAAATTTGGCATACCACAAGGCATTTAAAGATATTATGCAATTATAACTTTATAATAAAAACCTCCATTAGTGCTTTTGTTATACACAAAGCTCCCCGAGAACAAAAGTAGAAATGCCTAAATCTCTGAAAAAAGTAAGTGTTCCTTCATTTTCCAGAGGCAGAAGTCTTACAGTATGGAACAAATATATTATAATTACCTTCATTCGCAGTGCAAAAAGAAAAGCTAATTAAATATTAAAGTTGATAAAATTAACTATTTGAAATGTTCCATTTGATTCTAGTACAGTATGTATATTTTAATAAAAACAACAGACATTTCTCAGAAGGCCACCAGACAAATTTAAAATGTGTCTGTGGTCATGACAGAGGTCACATCATTAATGAATGACTTTCACTCCATGTGTCAGACACGTAGCACATGTCACATTTAATGTAAATGTTGGAACATATTCTCTAGTGAAAAATGGCAGTAACCTAGCTTTTGGTCAGCTGCATATTAGCCCCAAGATCAATATTAAGCTCAGCAGGCTTAGGTTTCCGTTTAAAAACAACTTTGCCTTCTGGAGAAAAGAAAATTAGCATGTGACATTAACAAAGGCTAATTTGGATGGCCGCAGCTTTCCCTTGGTTCAAAATTGCTTTGTGTCCTTTCTGTGACTCTGCCCATCACACACACATAAGAATTTAAAGAGATGCTATTTCCTAATTTGTTTCTGAAATTCTCCAGCTCCAATCCCTCACAGTATTCTGTGGCCCACAGATTATCACATTAAAATAAGAAGACAACTCAAGAGAAAAGCCCTAAGTGTCTACCTTGTCACTCCAACGCCTGTAACAGCCCACAATATTAATACACAAGATAGTGGCAGGTGTATTTTAGTGGTTCTAATTGGTACTATCTAGCCTAAGTATTCACAATCTTTGACTCTGATAAACAGAAGAGAATTTTTCAAGTGTGGCTATAGATACCTATGGAATCAAAAAGTCCACTAATAATTTCACATGGAAGTACTAAAAAAACAAAATCACAAGATACCTGGTGCTATGAAATTTTTACATAACCTAGACCAAAATCTTAAGATTCATGTAAAACCCCAAAGGAATGTGTATAGCCTCCCTAGACATAAAGGTTTGTGCAATGATCTCTTTGGCCACAATCTACTCTCATACCATAAGTATTTCATAT
Organism: Mesocricetus auratus; assembly: GCF_017639785.1. Classification (NCBI taxonomy): domain Eukaryota; kingdom Metazoa; phylum Chordata; class Mammalia; order Rodentia; family Cricetidae; genus Mesocricetus; species Mesocricetus auratus. The sequence goes on from NW_024429196.1 coordinate 51,689,818, forward strand.
TACTATGAAATAAACTATTTTCTATACTAACATAAAAAAGAAAAAGGATTATATTACCAGACTTCATATTTTTGCTTTCAGAACAAAACTTAATTATATACCTAACCCTACAGAACAAAAATGGATAACAGCTAATCTAGAGTGGAAACATCTTGATTTATTAATCACAGAAATAAAAGCACATTCCTAGGACTACAATAGTGAAAATAGCAATAATGACGGCTCAATAGTTAAGAAAACTTGCTGACCCAGGTTAAGTGCCCAGCACCACCAGATGCCTCACAATGGTCTGAAACTTCAGTTCCAAGAGATCTGATGCCCTCTCCTGGTATCCAGAAAGATTACATGTATTTGCTGCACAGACATACATATATTTCTTTTAAAAAGCAGAAATAATGTACAAAACAGATTAAATACTTTAACAGGTGGCCCTGACACAACTTAGAAGCAGAATTAAAAAAACAATAAGAAAAGTTCAAAGTGAAATTTCACTAATTTTCCCTCTGAACCTTTGAAAGATTGCCAAATAGACTTAAGCAAAACAGGAGGGGGAAATTTTTAATAAAAATAAATCTGCCTCATACACACTGAAAGTTGAAGTGCTAGAGGGAAAACCCTGAAATAGAACGAAGACTTCAAAGAGATTCTATAATCGAAGATGCCGTACTCTTGCCTGTCTCGTCTCAGAGATTAAAGAAGATTTTTAAAGCTGTTCCATGGACACAGAGATCAAACATTTATAAATGTTTATCATTTTACAAGTCCTAAATTCAAAGGTGGGCTTAAAGAAATAAGAGTAACAAAGGCACCAAGGAGGAAAGACAAGCTATTGGGCAAGGGAGGGGTGTAGAAGGCAGCTTTGAAGAATATACTTGGGGGGCTACAAAGAAGGAAAACTGTTTCTGAAAATCTCATTGCCAGAACACCTAGAAGAACCACAATAAAAACGCTATGGAAGCAGAACTAGGACAGGCTTATGCACTATCTGGTAGACTGTAATACACAGTAGAGTCACTGCAGCATCTTTCCCAACACAGACCAAGGTCACTATATAAGCCTCATTAGGTCATCCCTGTTTCAATGGAAATGCTCAGTCAATTCTTTATATTTATTTTTGGTTTTTATGTATGTGTATGTGCAGGTGGAGTGTGCTATTTGTATACAGGTACTTGATGAGGCCCGAAGAGGGAATCAGATGCCCTTTAGCTAGAGTTACAGACAGAGGTGAACTGCCTGACTTGGAAATGCTCTTAACCAATAAGCCATTTATCCAACACCAACAATTCTTATTTTTAATGTCTGAAAGCTTATGGACAACTAATGAATATTATTATCTCAGTCAGCTCTCTATAATAATCTCCCCTCCCAGACTGAGAAAGGAGGATGCAGGTGAGAAAAAAGAAAATTGGATCCCTATGGACAACAGCTTGAAGGCAATCAGTTGCCAAGAGAAAGAGGCAGGTAGAACAGTGAGTTGTCGATGAAGTCACACTGACACAATTCTCTTACCCGTCTCTCTTAATGCTTACACATTCAATATCCACTTGATATGCCAACAAAACTGAACCTGGGGCTGAAGAGATGGCATAGTGGAGCACTCGTTCTTGTAGAGAACCCAAGTTCAATTGACAGCGTCCACATAACAGCTCCAGTTCCAGGGATCTGATACACTCCTCTAGCCTCTTCTGATAGCAGGTATACATGTGATACATAGGCACACAAGCAAGCAAACCACCCACATATAAAATAAAATGTTTAAATTAAGAAAAACTAAACCTACATTCATTTCCAATAGTGAATATCGCTACATCATCCTATCAATGAACAGACATTCCTGAAAACAATCACGCCCTGCCCCCAGGGGTCATGGGGCTGGAATAAAATTCAAGGCCTTGCCCATGCTAGGCAAACAATCCCCAACTACAACTCCTTACTCATCTGCAAAATCACAGGGCCAAACATAGTTGTCTACCATATAACAGTACTCATCTATTCATTTGTGTTGTTATCTAAATCAGAGTAAAGCAGACATATAAATTAAATGAGGTAATTTTAATGTTTCCACTAAAATTGGACAAATTTATTTTCATTCTTGAAGGCCTTGTTGTTTGTATGGAGGCATCTCTGTTGGTGTGAAAGTATCACTGTCTATATAGAGGTATCATTGTCTATATAAAGGTATCATTGTTTCTATGGAGGCCTACTGGCTAGTTTTATGTTAACACAAGCTAGAGTTATCTGAAAAGAGGGAACTTCAACTGAGAAAAAATGCCTCCATAAGATCAGACTATAAGGCATTTTCTTAAGAAGTGATTGATGGAGTAGGGTCCAACCCATTGTGAGCCCTGGGCTGGTGGTCCTGGGTTCTATAAGAAAGCAGGCTGAAGCCAGGCATTTGTGGTGCACACCTTTACTCCCATCACTCATGAAGCTGAGGCAGGCAGATCTTTGTGAGTTCGAAGTCAGCCTAGTCTACAAAGTTAGTTCTAGGACAGGCTCCAAAGCAATACAGAGAAGAGAAACCCTGTCTCGAAAAACCACAAAAGAAAAGAAAAAATAGAAAAGAAAGCAGGCTGAGAGGCTGAGTAAACCATGATGAACACGTCGGTAAGCAGCACGCCGCCATCAGCTCCTGCCTCCAGGTTCCTGCCCTGTTTGAGCTCCTGTACTAACTTCCTTCCATGATGGACAATGGAAGTGGAAGTTTGTATAGAGGTGTCGTTGTTTGTATGAAGGCATTGTATGGAGGTATCACTGTTCCTATGGAGGTATCATTGTTTGTATAAAGGTCCCACAAGTCTTAACATAGAAGTTACAACTGATTCTTCCATAATTCTATAGTATGATTTGTGTATCTGTGTGCATGTGAGTATATGGGTACAAGAGTGCACATGTAGGCTAGAGGTTGAGTTTCTATCACTTTCCACCTTATATTTGAGTCAGGGTCTCTCTTACTCGGCCTAATTCATGACTTGCCGCTTCATCCAGACTGGCTGACAGCAGCTGACAGCACCCAACAGCCTCCTGTCTTTCCCCCTGCTGCCCTGGGATTACAGGTATAGACCAGTTTTTATATGAATGCTGGGGATCTAAACTCAGGTCATCATGCTTGTGAAGCATTACCCACTAAGACATCTCCCCAACTCTCCTCCATTAATCTACAGCCAGTTTTTTTTTTTATTCTCTGGCCAACAACATATTACCTTGAATGACAGATGTATTCATTGATAAATATTTATCAAATGTCTGCTGCATGCTGTTGACCATTCTCATATTGTAGTATTACCAGACAAAGAAGAAAAAGAAAAGAATAAATCAGTACATGTCACATGAGGTGATTATTACTCAAAAAAAAAAATAAAGAAAATGAGAGAGGAAGGCCCTGCTGCACACAGAATACTCAAGGAAGACCTCTCTGATGAAATAACACTTGAGTACAAACTTGAAATGATGTAACAATGCAAATAAATGATGGAGAAGAAGACCATTCCAGACACAAGAGAATTATAACTTCAACTCCATGTTTAGAATGTTCAAAAACCAGCAAAAAGTTGCTGTTTGGGTAGGCTTAGGAGGTATGACCTTGCTAGAGTCACTGGGGGGTGGGTTCTGAGAATTTAAATATTTGGGCCATTTTTAGTTCACTGTCTACTTTGTGTTTGTGGTTCAAGATGTGACCTCTTAGTTTCCTGATCCTGCCGGCCATGACTTCACTCCATTATCATCAGCTCTAACCCTGTGGAAATATAAACCCAAAGAAACTCTATCTTCTATAAGATACTTTGACAATGACATTGTATCACAGCAACAGAAAAATACCTAACATATAAGGTGACTATGGTGGTTAGAGATGAAACCAAGAGTGAGGGCTAGCTCATGCAACATGTTGGGACATGACAGAAACTCTGCTTTTAGATTAAAATTAAATACAACTTAAAACTCAATTCCTGGGTTGCACTAGCCAGCCCCTGTGAGGCTGGAGGCCATATGATCAGCACACACATAGGAAGTGCTAGTTCAGCATCACAAATGCCAAGCAAAGCGATCTGACTTTGATTCTCAACCTGTACTCTGAGCTAGGGACTGAACATAGGGTCTCAAATATGCTAAATACGTACCTAATCACTAGCTATATCTCTAAGCCCCTGAGTGTCTCAAAACATTGCTGACTATGATGTGGAAAACCAACTGTGGAGGAAAAAGCAGGAGTGGATTCCAGCTTCTTCCAATTCAGATAATGACGTTAGCTCAGATGAGGAGGTGGTTTAAGTGGAGATGACAAAAAGGGTGGGGGCAGGTAAGAAGAGTCTGAATGTATCTGTATCTTAGTGTGGACAGAGCAGGATGTTTAAACAGATGTAATGTGACATGAAAACGACAGTATTTCTTCTTGACTCTTGATTTTTTTTTGGCCCAAGTAACTGGAAAGGCCTATGTTCCTCTAATTAAGATTGGAAGACTAGAGGAGCTACGGGAAAGTTTGGGAGTTCTGGACAGGGTAAGTCAGCATTCCTCAAGCCTCAAAATTCAAATGATATGTAGGGAGAGAGTCCAGGGAACAAAGGAAATTACAGTTGGGAGGCATCAGCATAGGGAGGGGACACAAAAGTTGGGAAGCACTATAAAACTGAAAAGTACTTAGAGTATAGACAAGAGCCTTGGAGATAGCATCAAGTGAGGAGGAACCTGCTGTCATCTGCAAAGAATGAAGGAACAGGCAGTGAATAGCAAGAGAACCAACAGCCAGAGAGAGCTGTGCTCAGGAAGACAGCAGAAAGCAGTCTCTGAAGGAAAGAATTACCAATTTTAGCAAATACCAACAAGTGAAGACAGCACTGGAAATGACAGTTGCACTTGGTCATGGAGAGGTCACTGGTGAATTTGATAAAGCAAGCCTGACTATCAAGACAGAAGGAGAAACAACAGATATCAACAGATTCTTAAGAACTTTGTTTTAGAAGGGAAAACCAGAAGCATTAGAGAAAAAGTCCATGGAAATAGGAAAGAACTGTTAGTAAAAGGGAAAGGCAGTCAAATGAGCAACACAAGTGCAGAGCTGGCTTCACACAGCAGACCAATTACCAAGTGCAACAAAGGGACCGCAGGGTCCACGCATGAAGGACACTAATACCGGACAGGCAGACTGGCTGCAGGAAAGTGCAGATACTTCTCCTGGTGGCTCTAACCAATAATGTACCTCACTAGATTGACAGCCTTTCAAAGGAATGGGCTGCTGTAGTCATCTATGTTGCTAGCACTAACAAGCTAGCACACTTTAAATTATTCAAGAATTGTACTGAACAAATGCATTGACAGAAAGACTGAATACCCAGGGACCTAAGCTTAAGCCTTAACCCATGCAGGCCTTACCAGTCAGTTCTGAGCTGTGAACACTCAGCATCACACAGAAGAAAGCTCACAGCTATCACCAGCCAATCCCATCCTCTTCCCTCATTGTTCTACATATGACTGGGAAGGAGGACTGTAGTTCCTGCCTGCATGTGCAGAAAGTATGTCCATCCATTTTATTAAAAATACCAAAATCGGCTAGGGACATGACTCACTGGGTAAAACACTAACCATGCAAGACTGACAACCTGAGCACATATCCACATATCCTCAAATGATCCCAACCCCCAGTCAAAGTTGGACATAAGGCACAAGGGTCTGCAATCCCAGCAAACCCGTATAGGAAGGCAGGAGGCAGGGACAGGGGAGTTTCCAGAAGCTCAAGGGCAGGTAATCTGGGGTACACAGCCATGAGGAAAAGTGGATACTGACACCAGAAGGTTGTCCTTTGACCTCCACAAAGGGCTAACATTCTACAATCAAATAAACACACACACACCATACACTCACATATCACACACACACACAAACCAAATCATTATCTAAAACTAACTGACCTCTCACAACTGTCCCATTTACTCAATACAAACCAGTTGGGTCTAACCTTCTAGAATATAACTCTGCCCTTAAACATTCTGGGCAGTGTCTTACCTACCTAGTATGACTAGATCTGATTGCTGTATGGTTCCCTCTGGTCCCTAGATTCACAAGTATCAAAAAACCCTATTTACAAAAAGTCTACAGAATGAGATTAGGAAATAAATACATACACTGTAATTTAATTTCCCAAGCCTTCTCAAAGAGGAAGGATTCTGAAAACAAACCAAATGTGAAAGGCATAGTTGCATTTCTAAAAAAAAAAAAAAAAAAAAAGTGGCAGGTAGGGAAAGAGAAGGAAGGAGAGAAGAAAGGAAGGAAACAGAATATTGCCAACATCAGTAGTATTCTGACTTTTTTGATTTTGGATATTCATTAAAGAGGCAAATTCAAACCCCATACTCAAAAAATGCTTTTGATCTGTTCAAAAACATACTTTCTTAACTCTTAAAAACTTTCAATCGACTATGTGTACTAAATCTGCTAAATTTGACAATGATAAACAGTCTTTTTTTTTTTCATAAATACAGTGAGTGGCCAATGAGACAGCACAATGGGTAAATGTACTCACCACCAAGCCTGATAGCCTGAGTTCCATTCCCAGAATCCACATAGTGGAAAGCGAGAACCAACTCCCACAAGTTGTTCTCTGATCTCCATACAATGTTATGGAACATGTGACCATACATACATCATGCACATGCAAACATACAAAATACAAATAATAGCAAAAAATATCATAAGAACCCAAAATTAAAGGAGTTGTTCCTTGCAATAGTGAGAGTCAACAAACTGGGAGGGAGCTTTCAGAACAAGTGCAATGCCTGCTAAATCTACCATAACAATACTACCCACACCACTCTAAATCTGCATTTCCATCTAAAATCGACTCCCCCCATAGATTTCAAGTGCTGATCCCTGGAGATATCCTACCACCACTATACTACGTGTTTTTGCTCTACAGATCATCATGCAACTATTAAATGTTGTTCATCTTTCTGCATCACACAAAGGCTTTAATCTTCAAACATGAATCACAGGCACATGCATTTCTGACATACATCAGTGTGCACTGAGGGCAATTCAATGTTAATAACACACCATACCTCTACTCTCTCACTAAGACTGCAAGTTATAGACCTTTATGATACTGAAAACATCAATAGGATAAACATCTGTCTTCTAACTCAGGGATCAAAAACCTCTAACAAGGTGAAATGAAACAGAGAAATGGGAAATGAAGAACCAGGTCAAATGAGCCACACTTGTGGTAAGGAAGGGTAGGTAGTACACATGGTGACCAAAAAAGCAAAGAAAATAGGGTGAAACAGATCCGTTTTTAGGCCTTCTCTGCAGGAAGTGCTGGCCAACCATCAAGCTAAGGTCTAAATATAAAGTCAAGTTTACTGTACCAAAAAAAATTGCCATTCATTAAAAATTTACTTTCACTGGGTCCAGGTGGTGGCACATGCCTTTAAGCCAAGCACTTAGGAGGCAGAGGCAGACAGATCTCTGAGTTTGAAGCCAGCCTGGTCTATAGAGTGAGTTCCAGGACAGCCAGAGCTACACAGAGGAACCCTGTCTCAAAAAACCAAAAACGGAAGCAACTTCTATTTCTACGTCTGCTGCTGAAAATTCTTCCTCTCCCAAATGCCAAGTGGGCAGACTGTACTATAGCTTCAAGCATCTGGTTCCTGCATGCACCATTTCTATCTGATTCCCAGATAGCCCACTACTCTGTGAAACCGGTATCACTCTCATAGTAAATAACTAAATGTCATGGGCTTTGTGGGTACCCTGAAAGCCCACATAACAAATTCACAAATGTCAAGGACTTACTGTGGGTGTGCCCATTCCTTTGAATACAAGGACCCCAAGAGGGAATGTAATTCAGCTACCATCAGCTAATTCACACACATGGATATTCTGTAGTCTCCTTCCAAGGAGACTACCAGCTAAGAAGCACCAGGCACATCTTGAAAAATCACCAAAATGGTTAACAACTAGTAAGCTGAGGCATAACAACTACTTTTCTGGGGACAGAGTACAAATTAAAAAGCAGCCCTTCCTAGATAACCTGCCCCCACTTGCAAAGAATAACTACACCATTCTAAGACATGTTTGTGAACTATACACATATTATAAAGAAGTTCCAGTCCTTAAATCAGCTTGATAACATGAATTTCTACTAACCCCATCTCCTGGGCCACACAGTGGGTTAGGGATGGGGGTAGATAGAGGCCTACAGACCGAAAACCACTGTCCAGACTGCATCACAGCCCTATCCTTACCATCTCTGTAGCTTTGGCCCAGTCCATTTGGGTGTAGAAAGTGGAATGAAAAAAGAAAACTTTTGAAATTCTCAGAGTTTTGAGAATTAACATATGCAAAGCAATGATGTCATTGATTAAGGTATTCAATAAAAGCCAGGAAAGCAAAAGCTGTACATTACTTAAAACTGAGAGGGAGGTTGAGGGAAAGAATGGCTCAGTAGTTAAGCGCACTTGCTGCTCTCCCAGAGGACCTGAATTGAGCTCCCAGCAACCAACATCATGCAGCTCACAACCACCTGTAACTCCAGCTACAGGGGATGTGACACTCTCTTCTGGCCTCCAGGGTATCTCCAAGGGTCACTCATACATAATATATCCTGGTCTGCCTAGGGGACTAAGTGTACAAGTAATTTGCAAGCAGGACACAATAACACCTGTAAAGCCCTGTTTGGAGCTGAGGCCGATGAATATAAGCTGATTTTAATTCAAACAACAGTCCTCCTCACACACACACTGAGATGGCTACTTTTAACTGTCAACCTGACACAAGCTATAATCACCTGGGAAGACTCTCAGATTATTAGATCAGGTTGGCCTGTGGACATGGTAAGGAGGGAATTTTCTAACTAGATTAACTTGAAGCAAGAAGACACACGCTGGGGGCTAGCAGCACATAAGTATATGCATTTCTTCTCTCTCCACTCTGAACTAGAAACAAATATGTGTGTGAAAAAATTAGAATATAGAAATGTTTTCCACCTTGTTTGAGGCAATACTAACTTAGGGCTATAAAATGGAATAACTCATTGATTATACAGTTAAAGTTTTAAGGAAGTTGAGGCAAGAGAGTGTAAGAACAGCCAAGGTTACCTGGTAGGTTCCAGGACACTGTGGGCTACACAGCAAGACCTTACAAGACCATGTCTCGAATATCGACAAATGATCATCAATAATTTTAAGGAGCCAATGAGATGGTTCAGTGGGAAAGGTGCTTACCATCAAGTCTGATGACCCTAGTCCAATCTCTAGGACCCAAATAGAAAAAACTGACTCCTAAAAGTTGTCCTCTGGCCTCCACACATACACACCGTAGCATGCATATGCATGTAAACACACTTGCATATACATACAATATAAATAATGCAAAAAATGAAATGTGTTCATTTTGTCGGATATAATTGTACCTAAACTTTCAAAGCCTAGAAAAGCAAAGGCAATAGGATATACTTTCTATAATTCAAAGTGGAAATATTATACATTTAGCAACTTAGGGAAGAATATAAGAACAAATGAGAAATACTGAGTTAAAGACTTAGAGCCTGGGGTCTAGGAAGGACAAAGTTTGCATCTGTCATTATTCTATCAACAGCTACCTCTCTGCTCCCATCTCCACAGCATGTGTCTTCCTAGCAGTCATAGTCAGGATCACCATCTCACTCTTTCCCTCATCTGCTGCAGCCTGCAGTGCTGCTTAGGCCACAATACTAACACAGTTAACAGAAAGGAAGACTGTGAATGCCCAATCAAAACAGCAATAGTTTTATTAAACAGACCAGCAGCTGTGTGAGCAGAGGTTTGTAAATGCACCTGTTCTACAGGACTCTGTGTTTAATTCAATTTGCTCAAATCAGAACAGCAATGCTCTCTAACTATGGGCTAGACAAGGAACCAGTTTTGCTGAACAGAACCCCACGTTAGGAGGCCATTTGTTGGGAGAGAATCGCACCTCTCATTCACTCATTCACTCCTTCACACAACAGCACCTATTCCATTCCGGCTCTTATGTGCCAAGCTCAGAACACAAAGCCCAAGTTAAGCGTAGTGGGGGTGGCAGACGACAACTGAACAGATGGTGGTAACACACTAATACACACTGGCAGGTTCAACAGCACACACAGGCCTGGGGTAATGCTGTGAAACAGAGAGCAAGGCAAGATTCCCTTTGAAGACTGAAGCTTTTTCTACAAGGAAGAAAGAATGAAAAATGTACCACCATGCACATGCAAACAAGAAAAGGGTTCCTTAAAACAGCTGGCTACAGAACTGCTGGCCATTACTCTCCACAGGCATTCACCACACATTTGCTCCTCAACGCTGCAAACACACTCAGAAAACCAAGCTCCTTCCTGCCTCCAGCATTCCTTCAGCCAGGGCAGAAGCAGTGAGGTGAGCAGAGCTCAAGAACATTGCACAAGGAGTAGTACCGAGTGCAGAAGCTGGGAGGGCTAAAAGCCTGGTAACTGGCTCTACCTAGAAATGCAAGAGCAGAAACAAAAGCTATAGTGGAACTACTAAGATCAAACACTGAAGAAGATGCTTCTAGGTAATAAAATGACAACTGAGCCAGACGCAATGGGAAAGGCCTGTAATTCAGTTAGAGAACCCTGAGATACACAAAATAGCCAAAAAAATAAAAATAAAAATAAAATAAACAACTCATCCTAAAATCTCATAAACTCAAACTTTATAATCTGACTTCAACTGGATTTGTTAACATCTTATAACCATTGCAGTGACTCTCTGCAAGGGTGCCAATCCTCTGTACCACCTCCAGTAAGGCCTCTGAATGCTTGAACTTTGACCTCCTTAACCTTTTTGTCATTCTGTATCACACACATACACTCTTACTATGTACTGTGTGATGTATCATTTGAGAGTTAATATTAGTAATTAAGATCAGAGTAAAAACTCCTGTATCTGCCAATGGCCAACTAGCAAAAGGAAGTGCCACTATTTAGCAAATTGCACCCAACAAAACTGACATAGCCTATGAATTTACTTTACTCAATGAATCCTGTTATTTTAGAAATACAAAAAACAAAAGGATTTTATGAGCTGAGGATCTGGCTTTGTTATAAAGTATGTGTCTACCATGCCCAGGGATCTGAGTTCAATCCCAGAATCACAAGGAAAAGGTACTATGTTATATACTTCACAATACATAACTATCAATGAGCATGGTAAACACAGGCTGTGCTCCCAGTCCATAAATGCAAACTCACAGCACCTCACTAGCACCATCACATGAAAAAGGGAGGGGAAAGCCTAAGAAAGTTCTGGGGCACATTTCAAAGCTCCAAGTGCCACTATTTTATCAACAAACGTCTTATTACCTTAAGACAGAACGACTAGCCAGACCAGAGCACCAAAGCAACAGTGGGCATCTCAAAGCCACAGTGTGACATGTTCACACTATAACACACATGTTTTCCTTTTACTATTCTCACAGATACTACATTATATTATGAATCAATGTTTGCTCTACTAAATAAGTTTAATGTAAAATAAGTTCCTTACACATACTCAGCTAAACGATTTAAATTACATTAGAGGTCAAATTTTGAAAACTGACTTTCTTTTCCCTGGCGCTGCAGCTCTAAGTTATAGGAATACCAGTGCTCCTAGCTGCCTCCTCCTCCTGGCACTTAAGTTTAAAGGTAAGGGGCAAGACAGACTTGTGATGCTTTGATAGAGTCTGTTGCCATGGAAATGACTGACTTGCTCCTTATGAAGCACCATGACCTCATTGCAAATGAAAAAGGGAAACGATGATTTCTGAGTGTTCAACTGAGAGAAAAATTAACGGCTAGGGGAGAAAAAAAAATCCAAAACCTAAGAACACAATCTGGAAAATATCACAATGTCAAGAGCTATACTGAAGTGTTCCTGGAGAACTCCTAAAAGCTTCAGCCTCAAAGCAGAAATACTATAATCAAAAACCAAGACAATATTAACTTCAGAGGAAGATAAACCACACACTGTCTTGGTCTTGTGGTTTCTGAATAAATATATCACCGCCTTCATCCTGATACATTATAAGTCTATGACTTCTGTGGCTATGTTATAAAATCAAACCTGCCTTACACTTTCCCCCACTCCTAAAAACAAGCTGCTTTTCCTTTTTTTTTTCTTTCTTTTTTGTGGTGCCCTGTTTATACAGCTTATCCCTTATCACACTGACGAGACTGGGAACCACAGCAGATGGTCCCCCAGACATAATTCTAACAGGTTTTTTGTGCAAACAAAAGATAAAGAAGGCTACAGCAATGATTTACTGATATCTAAAGTTGAAAACTGACAAAATACAAACTGCTTTTGCCTTACTGTTTGAACCGTTTGTCCTTTAAACTACTAAGTTAGATATGGCCAAAATTAAATATGAATTCAGAACTTAAAAAAAAAGTTTTAAAAGCCATTGAGTTTTGCTTCTGAGGTACCAAAATATCCTAAATGACACTTTTTAAAAACATTACCCTCCATTCCCCTTGTACTAGCAAAAAGAGAAATGTTTGCAAATTTCTATCTTATAAAACCCATTTGGGGGGAGGGAGAAAAAAAACCCATTTGGTTATTATACTCTGAAATAAGCTATTCATCTGTATTTTCCCTAAAGAAAATGCACTTGAACTGTTTTTCCAGGAAGAGCTCCCTAAAGGATGGATTGAGCCAAGCTGGAATCTTGGTTGGAAAGCTGAGTCCGCTCCACCCTAAAACAATATACCAGCTGAACATAACACCACCAAATGGGAAATGGACCCCAAATTGCTCGTACTTCAAGATTAGAGCCTGTTTGTTTACACATCATAAAACATCAGCTCCCTCATGACAATGGAATAGCAAAGATCACTGTGTATGGGACACCTGAAAACCCAGCAAGGGCCCCAACTGGTAATCTGTAACGAAACTGACAAGCATCTGAAAAAAACCACTCAGACATCAAGAGAAAATATACCAGACAGACCCACGGGGCTCTTTTAATGTAGGTCATGACTGTCAGACCATAGCAAAAACATGGTGACCCTTGATAAACATTAACCTTGATTATATGTAATCATGCACATATTTTGCTCTGAGTAACCAGTCCTCTGATGTCAATGCTTAAGGCTGAAAGGAATGAGTAGTACCATCAGCCATGAGCCTCTTTTACACTAAAGATGTCTGTCCTGTCATGTTTCTATGAAGAAAGGCATAGAAACAGCTTCTATCAAAATGGCCCGACTTCTCAGAACTCCACACTAACTCAGCTAGAACTACTTACTCTTACTGTCTAAGGGGCAAATATAACTGAGTTTCTCTGGAAAGATTATGAAAGCAGATTAACATCAGATTGGTATAAGAGAACCAATCACAGCATCTCTTACATGTTCTTTGTGTATGTGTGTGTGTGGAATTTATTCACCAAGTATTTGAGTAGGAAAGAGGTGCTGTTCAATGCTGATCCTCCAATTAATTGAAGCTATTACAATGTTCTATGAAACCCTACATGTGATCTAAAATTCTCCATGCAGAACAAGAATGAGTATATAATCAGAGATAATTTATCCACACACAGCTTGTTAATTCAGGAGTAAAAGCACAATATCACCAAGACAAGAGTTACAAATGTGAACCGGTTCAAGCCAGCTTGTCACACTGCCTTCTACAGCCACAAAGCAGATGTTTGATTGTGCTAGGCAGCTATTACACGTGAGAACAGAAAGCAGGAGCTAGTGGGAGACTGTGCTCCAATCAGTGCAAATCCATTACTACTAGAAGAGCAGTGGGTCAGAGTTCACCTCTGTGGGGCATACAGCATTCAGCAGAAACAATAGGTGTTCTCTGCACAGTGTTTTCAATCCAATCTGAGCTACTGCACCACGGGTAAAGCACAATACATTTCTGATATTAGAGATATCCAAGAGTCACAAAATGTTAACTACATTAAGTGTAGTCTAACAGTTGTTATTTGATGTCCTGTATCCTAAATGAAACAGTGAATTTATTTCTACACAAATCCTGTCAAACATAGTCAAAATCTAATCTTGGTTTTTAGAGCAAAACCATGTCATTCAGTGTAACTCTAAGACAATGTCCATATCATCATGTTGATATAACATGAAATAATTAGCATCATATTTTCTTAAAATACACACTAGTCGTACTTCCATCTGCCATCATTTTGTAGCATGAAAAATTTCAAGCTGAAATATGTTTACTAGTAACATTAGATTTTTTAATTGAAATTAAAATCCAAAGGTGTTATGAAAACTGTTGTTTGCATACAGCCCCAATCACAATATTCTCATTATGGCCACTGAATGAATATATATATATATATATATATATACATTCTTCTAATACATAAATATCAACCACATAACTGAAAGATAAAATGGAAACACTGACACCCATTATGGAAATTTCCAACATGAAAAAAAGCAGATCTAATACTCTTTAAAAGAAAAATGAAGGCAAACAGGAAACGTGTAACAATGTGTTATGCAATGTGGTCCTTAGAATCCCAAACTTACTAATTGTCATCATATTAGGAGGAGGCTCTGGCTACACGCTAATTTAATACTTAAATGTTAATATAATTTCCCTATTACTACATCTGTCATGGATGATTTTTAACCAATATAAGCAAGAACAAAATGGGATGCAAGGAGGGAAAGGTCCCCTCAGCAATGCCCCCACCCCCTGCACAGACATAAACCTGCTCCAGGTCATTGAGCTGGCATTTTCCATCTTTATCAACAATGATTTCCCAAAGACTATAATATGAACAGAAATAAAGTATGGAACTATTATAATACAATTGAAATGTGGCTGTTTTACAGAGCACCTGAGTGTGTTTTTAAAAATATTAGCTTTACCTAAAATATACAAAGAATAAGTTCAAAAACAAGGAAATTAATTTTGTTAGCTAATGCAAAACACATGAATCACAACAGGCCTGGATGAATCTCGTTACAAATGCAGCAGTGTGGACCCATGTGTATGATAAATAAAGTATAAGAAAGCACTCAGCATTTCTATGTAAACTGCGTCTGAAGGATTATTATGGGACACACACACACTGAGTGTTCAGGTTTTAAACATTAATTTACTTTGACTATGTGCATGTCAAAATGAAAGATTGCTGTCTGGATTCAGACATGCCATATTAATATTGAACACAGGCATTCACTTCAGGTCAGTAGTCACTCCAAGTCGGCTTCAGCAGGTGGTAAAAGTAATGCACTCATTAAAATGTATGTGGTACAAGGTTATCTCCCCAAAACAGCTCTCAAATAGAGGTAGCCTTGAAACTTAAGCATTAGGTATGTTAGAACCAACCTCTAATTGTCACAAGTATAGAGAAAATTGAACTTACTATTGCTAGCTAGTAACCAATAAATTTAGTTGCATTCATCAGTATCTTGGGAGAAGTCAGAGAATTAAATTGTTCAACCTTAACCTTGCTGCCGCCAACACAGTTAAATTGTCTTGAAGCAACTTGTACAAACTAAGACTTCTTTTTAGACCTTGAGGCCAAAACAGAAACCTGTTTTCATTTGTATATCCTATTCCATTTCTCAATTAAGTGATATTTTATACTCCTTTCATTTTTATTAACTCCATTTAATTTCCCACTTGTAACATAATAAATTTCAGTTCTTCAGAATAAAGACATTAAATTCAAAAGAGGAGACCTGATTTATATCAAAGATGACTCGTTTTTTTTTTCCAAAAAATAAAAATATTTCTGGCCTTCAGCCTCCACAATTGTATGGAAAACTACCCAGTTCCCAAGTTTTTTTTTTTAAGTTACTTTTCAATGTCAAGAAGAAATCCTTTCTGTTTCATACATGCTATATCTAAACTTAAACAATATTATTCTCCAGCAAACTGTTCCATCTTGTCATTTTAAAAAAAACTCCTAATTAATTTACCAATACCAGATAATCCACTTCATTTTAACAACATTACAGCAAATATAAGCTATTGTCTTTATATAGTATTTATGCTCACACAAAAAAAAGAGAAAAAAAAACTGTCAATTCATTTTGTACATAAAAGCAGAGTCCCTAAATTTGTAATTAATCACATCACATTGCTTCATTTCCTCATTATCTACCCAATGACCAGATAAGCAGAAAGGGAGAAGGACAGGTGGACAGAGAGGGGAAATGGAGGTCTTCTTGCAAGGGTGAGAGCAGATCTGTCTCCTTGCTTGAATACACAGCATAACAGGCATGTGATGCATATCTAATGAATAAATGAATCTATAAAGAGTCAGAGAGCACCAGAGTTCACCTCGTTCATCTTATTTATGAATAACCTGCGGTTCAGGAAGATTAAATGGCATCACTAAGGCCACAGGGTAAGTTGGTCATTCCTGCATGACCTATTTTTGCTTTTTTTCACCTCCTACCTACACAACACTCTTTCTAGAAACTTGGGTCACACAAAAAACAACCATAGGTGAAGACTGTACTTGGTAGTTAGTTTCACATTCAGAAAAAGAAATTTCCCATACTCAAGAATATCAATAGGATCAAAAGAGCATAGCCCTGGCCTGAACATTCTGGAGGCTGGCGGTCAACATTCATTAGTATGACATGCTTGGATTTATCAGGTGATCCATGACTACACCAATAATAAAACCTCACTCATTAAAATATTCCTGACCAAAGGAAAAGCATTTGCTTGGCAGGTGCAGAAGGAATGATGAATCAGGAAGAAATCCCAACACTCGCCAGACACCTCAAGAAGTCAGTGAGCAAAGGAAGATGAAAAGAAGCAATTGAAGAAACTAACAAAGAACAATGTGCCTTTTTATTCAGTCACTTTGAGCATGAAATCTATACTTACAATGCCTATGAACCACAACATCTGAAAAGAACTAACAAAGCCATTTACTTTGAGTTCAAAGAAAGGGTCTCAAAAACTTAAGAACTAACTACAAACTACCAAAGCACTAACTGCATTTATTCAGGTGGTAACAAGCCATTTCCTGTTTCATGTCTAACAACAATGAACAAGAACCGCACAAATGCGAAAACACTTATGTAACAAGCTTCATTTGTTTTCCATAAAATTGCATGAATATTGATATAAACTCATTAAAATCCTAATCAAGTGCTTATTGCAAGCAAAAATATGGTAGGTACTATCAATACCAAAGGAAAAGGCTATTTCTGTACTCGGGTTCTACCTAATGAGAAACAATGCGTGAATAGCTGCAGTGGGATCTAGTAAGAGGAAAAGCAGAGAGCGCAGGCCACAGCACGGCTACAGAATAGCCTGAGTGGGGTCTGGTGGGCCTGGCAGGGCAGGGCAGGGAACAGAAAGGAAAGTTCTAACAGGGCTTCACGCCTGACAGTTCTAATGTAACTTCACCTCAGCCAAAGTTGTACAATGTGTGGGAAGAGCCATCACTGGGCTCTCACTTCTGCCACAGCCAACATGACTCATTTGTGGGAATTAAAAACCTGGGAAAAGATGAAGAAGTTCACTAACTACCAGCCATTTTTGGAACAAGACCCCATATCTCTGACACCTAATCCCACATTTCTTTTACAAAAATCACTGCTTTCTGACTCACTGGTTACCAAAAGAGGCCATCATATTTTGCCTCACTTCCTAATTAACATTCACCACAGAAAAAGATACACAGGAGAGAAACACATGCAACTAAAACGCATTTAAATAGGTCAAAATCGATTAAATACATGTTTGAATCAAATTTCATTAGCATGGCAAGTGCATGTCAGGTACTCGAAGCTAAAGCATTACATATAATGGGAAATGTCTTCATTACCGCGCACTTGCTAATGTCTACCAGCCACTTATTAACCATCACAACAACCCTATAGCCACTTTTTAAATGAAGACTCACAGGCCTAGAGAAGGCTGAGTAATTTTTATGAAAACATTCTCCAGGCTTTATTGGTATTTGAGTTTATCAGTACCCTTAAGAGCAATAGTTGATCAAAGGCTGGGTAGGGAGGGCACAATTTGAAGGCAAAAATAAAGCAGTTACTGTACCTGTCATAGAAAGGGCTAAATAGAAGGGGGGACTATCCTAAATGTATTTCTATAATAAAGAAATAAAATATTCTGTGGATGAGATAAATAAATTATATTTAAAGTTTATAAATTTCTTCTACTGAATTTTCAATTTAACAGGCTGAATTATTTGGGTTCTCCTTTAGGTCTTGGTCAGCCTCAAATTCTCCACCATACACTGTTGGCAATATTTTTCTCCGTGGGAATCTTTAGGTACATGACTCTTACAGTTAAGGAATAGAAACACAGGCAAAACCAAGGCGCTAACTTCTTTAAAATTGCCTGTAATGCCTACTTCTCATTCTTGTGATACTTTCTGACATTAAAAAAATATCAAAGATGTTCATAAGCCCTTGCTTAATAAAGCCAATGACCCAACTCCCTTTCCTAATTAAAAGCTGACGGTAGTAAGAGGACTTACTATTTGCAATGAATGTTCGGACATAACAGTCTTATTAAAATGGTGTCTATCTTATAATTTCTTCCATTACTAATGCATGCATAAAGAAATTGATTCTGAGATATATTTTTCTTGTCCTCTACCAAGCCTTGACACAGACTAGTATGAGTGGTAGTGGGGACTAACAAGCAGATTCAACCAACACAGATGACTGAAATTAAAAAGCTATAACATATTAACATATCTAGGCCACACAGAAGGGTCATGGGGTAAGATCATCAGCATAAATTAGCACATTATTATGAGACAGCCACAGAAGCCAGGCAAAAAATCTGCAGAGTAGATCTTTCAATGACAAGGAATATATAATATTGTTTGATTGGATGACTTTAGGAAACATTGCTAGTCTCATACCACCTTGGACTACTTCCCCTCCTACCCTGAGATACATATTTGAATCTAGAGAGGCTAGGTGTGTGGACAGAGGTGGATGGAAGGAATTTATGAAACACGTGTTTTGAACGCTTGGCTGATTTTGTCTATTTGTCTAACTCATTGCATTTCTTGCTTTTTCTATTTTCCCTAGAAGAATCAGAAAACATAAAGTCATGTGGAAAAGTAACCCTTTGTTATTTATCAACCCCACAGAGTTTTCCATCTCCAAGAAAAGATGGACAGACTAGACTCATGTTAAATAATTACAGTACTACTCATGCTACACAGGAAGTCTAGATCATGTCCTCTAAAGCATTCATGTCACAATGCAATCTTTTCTCTTTTTCCAGCTATTCCAGCTCACGGGACCACTGTCAAATCCTAGAGGAGAATTTGTAGATGGCTGTCAGTCAGTACCCACTGTAACTGCTGCTAAGTAACCAATCTCTCACTTAACTATGCATTTCTAAGTAATTCAGGCAAATCACATGTGCATCATATTACTGGCATCAACAAAGGCAGCAAGAAGAATGAAGATTTACACATAAGTACATCTGTTCACATGAACATAAAAACAAACCTCTCACAGCTAGAGGCATCATCACTCCTTAAACTACAACACATAGGTAGCAAGTGAAATTATCATATCAGTGTAATAAGAATAGGTTTTCAACGAATTAAGGTGCAAAATCTTCATTTTTAAAGGCACACTACCCTTTTTAAAAAGTGATTTTGGAAGAAAAACAAGGCTCAAATGTAAAATTGATAGATTCAAAACAATTTCCTCATTTCAATAAAGGATGGTAAAAGGCACCTGAAAGGTCCTGTGCCTCTGACCTAACCGCCAAAACAAGGACCACCATCTCATAAAAAAACAGAATAAGTAGCCTATGCTTTCTTGCTTCCAGCAAAAATCCCCGGCAAGTGTACAAGCTGAAAACAACCACAGACACAAGACTGGACATGAGATCATCCCCCTTGTATAATGACACTTGAGTCACATGTGAGTTATCAGGGGCTGGAGGCACAGCTCAGTATAAAAGAGCACATTCTGCTCTTGCAGAGAACCTGGATTGCATTCCCAGCACTCACATCAGGCAGGCTCACAATTACCACTAATTCCAGCTCTAGGAGATCTGGTGCTTCTGGCATCTGCAGTCACCTGTACACTCGGGCACAGACTCTCTCTCTCTCTCTCTCTCTCTCTCTCTCTCTCTCTCTCTCTCTCTCTCTCTCTCTCTCTCTCTCTCTCTACACACACACACACACACACACACACACACACACTCTCTCTCTCTCTCTCTTAAAAATTCTTTTTTCAAGATACTGACTCTTCAGAAAGTGCTCACCTGCGTTGTGATGGACTCAACCACACTGCTGTTTAAAGAAGCCTACCATCAGGCCAGAGGCACATTATCTAATTTTGTATTTCTCACCTAGGAAAGCTATTCATAGACCCTAGATTCTCCTTCTATCACATTACTGCCAGAGGACACTGAAACAGTGAAAGGTTTTGCTAAATCTTCAAAAATGCTGTTAATATAAAATGACTTTCCAAAATGGATAAGCCACAGTGGTGTGACCTGAAAGCCACACAAATTGTTTATTTATGCCTGCTATGTTTTAATCACTGGACTGTTTTAGAGACTTCAAAAAATTAATGGTTTTGGCTATACAACAGCAACTGTGTTTCCCATGAAACATTAGCTGTCACATTAAGACAAGGTTTTATCATTAATTATATTGGATTATATAGTTTATGTCTACAACATGATTGTTAAATAACCGAATTTCCAAACCATTTCAAAATAAAAATGAAATCTGGTCCCAACAAGCCTTACATGAATTAGGGATCCATTTACAAAACAGAAAATTAAATGTAAAAAATATAACCTCAATTTAAGACATTTGCAGATAAGACATCCAACACTTTTTTTCATCAAAAAAGGTAAATGAAACTGCTAACATGGGTCAATAGTGCCATCTTTTGGGGATTTTCAGAACTGCGCAGAGGTGTACAAAAAAACATCTTAAATGCACACAAGAAAAGCAGAGCAGAAGAGGCAAATGAAGCTATCAGTTTTTAATTCACATAACTCACATTTAATCAATACATTAACTATGTATTCTTAAATGTATTGCATAAGCTCGTGCTTGTTTTGACTTCAGTTCCACTGGTTGGACTACCCTCTTAGAGAAGCTGAGAAAATGTAATGACTGAGATTCAGAAACCCCTAGCCATTCATTGCTGGATCGGAGTACCAGTTTTCAAGTTCGCACATTAAATCATTTAATTACATAACCTACAATCATAAGTATCCTGTTGTAAGCAATGCACACATTTCTAAACACAATTTTGAAAAAGCTTTATTGTTTTTACAATGTTTGTTATTATACATGTGCCAAGGAAATGATGCTTATGCTTAAATTATTACAAGATTATACAAACATTAACTGCATCAGAAAGGTATTTATATTTCAAAAATCCAAGCCACTATTTTGATATGTATGACAATGGGGGGCTCATCATTGAAAACTGCAAAAGCATTTCCCTTAATGGGTGGAGAGGAAATCTCGGTGTTCGACATTACAACTTGCACCTGCCTTACATCTTATGTAAGGCACAAGATGCTACAAGTGCCTCAAACATTCTCACTCATGGGTTAGTGCCTTAAATTGATGAGGTAGGTCTGTATACACCTTCACTGTCTCTTGTGTTGATATTCTTCAATAACTTCCCAATGTTTTATGAAATCAGAACGTATTACTCTAGAACGGCCTCACTGTTCCTTTATTTCTGTAAGCTAACTAACAGTTCAGCTCTCACAAGGAAAGGAGAAAATATTCCAATTGAATCACTCATTGTGATAATTTAACACAAATGCCATCAGCAAATGGTTCTTCAGAGAGGGAGTTTTTAAGGCACAGCTAAAAGGTTATCAAAATGGAAATGCCCTACAAGGTAGAAAGATGGTGAGTGAACACAGGTCCAAAGCCCGACCCTAAAGGGCAAGCTGAGTGCTGCTCTGGGGCTGGGGATATGGGGCAGCTCTAAGTGCTGGCTGCTGTACACAGAAGCTTGGGTCGTCCCAGCACTGCACCCGCAGAAACTGAGATAAGGAAAGCGTGTTTGAAACACACTCACAATGAGCACTGCTTCTATGAAAGCAAATCCACAGTGATTACTAACTAACTCAGACACGTCTTCAGTTCCCTGACTAGCCTTGTCATTTTACAGAACGCACATCTGAAAGCACAGAAGCAGGTACTGACGTGGAGACTTGGATATCTCTAAATACAGCCTAACTGCCAGAATGATGGGATGGAACTCCCCAAAGCTCTCCCTCACCGCTCAGGGCTGTTGTGCACCCACCAGGACTTCTCTAGAAACAATCGCATTCCCCTATTTCTGAGTGGCAGGTGGAAATTCCATTCTGAAGGTCCTTAGATTTATTTCTGTTTTATTCCCTGAGAAATAAAAAGGGGGAAAATAAGAAAATGCCATCCTTAGCCCCACTTTTCTACTATACCCTTTTGAACACAAGGAACACTCTTGACCTTACTCTGATGAGCACACAGGAGCACACACAAACCAGCAGGAAGATATCTAGCCATATTTTATCAAGTTTAAAGGTCCATCAAAATTGCTGCAGTCAATTCCATCCCATTAAATAGAAAGCAATTACTGCTTCCAATTTAATAAGAATGGATTAAACTGGATTTTTGATTCAATACCATTTGTAAAAGTGTCCATGTCAGGAAGAGTGATGTGTGTGGATCTTATCTCAGACATGTCAAGACTAAGCTGACTGGACTTAACAACCACCTAAAGAGGACTCTACTGAAAGCTCCAGGGATTCACATGCACACATACCATTTAGGTAACTGTTGCAGTGTATTTTCATTTTGCTGTCATAAAGTTAGAAAACAATTACTTCCATTCATTATATATTCAAAAGTCAGTTTTTCTTGATCACTGACCCATATACAACACATATTTAAAAGTTCCTATTTTGTGCAATGTCACTAGTAATTCAATCACACACACACACACACACACACACACACACACACACACACACATACACACACACTGATTATTCTGATTTATTTAATCCTACTAAGCCAGAGGCAGGGACTCACTCCTTATCCCAGCACTTGGGGGATTAATACAGGAGAGTCACAATAAGTTTAGGGCTAACCTGGCCTACACAATGCATTTCAAACCAGCTTGGACTATACAGTGAGTCTCTGCCTCAAAAAAAAAAAAAAAGAAAGAAAGAGTACTCTAGTAATCCTAACATGGACCCTGACACAGATATTGTCATTTGTTCAGCTATTAGGCTAATAGGAGGAAATACCGGTTTTACAGTGTGACAGTGTTAATAGCTGGGGACTGCTGCTCTGACTCACTGAACAATGGTGTCTTTGAAATGTCCAAACTGAGTAAGATGGGAAGAATTCACCAGAGGAAAGGAGAGAAAAATGGGCAAATCACCCTCAGGTGGGATCAGCAGAGGAGTCAGTCACTGTTTCAGCAACTCAGAAATAAGCTGAATGGCAGCAGTGCCAGGAAACTGGGTTACAAGAGTGAGGCTCTGAGGTGATCATGTGAGTTAAGATGATGTCAAGACACAATTCCCACCAAGAAAGCCCTTAAGCTGCCATAAATATAATATGCAAAAGAGTGTGTATAAACCTGTCAAAAATTCTGAGCCCCACTTAAACCAGCCACCAAATCCATGTCATTGGCTTTGTGCAGGAATGGGGGAATGAGGAATTGTGAAGTGTAGAGTTTGGCCATTCTGCTTTACCACTTCTTAGGCCTGTTTAGCTGTAACACATACATAGGTCTGAGGAATAATGGGGTCCTCAATGGATCTGTTTTCAGTAGTGTGAAATTAATGGAGTCATAAGATTTTTCTCAGATTCAAAAATCCTACCTTAATATATTTCTATGGTTGATGACCACAATCAGATTCTAGGACCAGCAATGAGAGTGACCAAGACCAGTTGGAGATCTCAGCCCATTTACTGGGTAATCACGAATCTGATTACCAGCACATTGCATCTCAGATTAATATGAGTTCACATAGCCTCTAAAAAGGTCAATTTGCCAAATTCCTATATAAATACTGTTAAAAATATTTAAAAAGTAGAGAAAAATTAAATGTTGGGTGACCTAATGACTTCTAATCATTTTATTAGATGATCATTTGCAGCATGAAATTCATGCACAGAGGTCATAACGCCACTAAGTGATCATATGATGCAATACTACCATCTGCTGGTGAAGAGCTAACAAGACATCTTTACTGCAAACCCCCTTAAATCTGAAGGCTAAACCCTCTTTAAATCTGTCAATCAAACTACTGACATTCATGAAGCTCTTAGTCCTAAATTTAAAGAAAGCAATGCAAAAAATTAAGATTTTCAAGAATTTTTATAAGTGAAGCTTTCATGGTAACTTCTCATCTACTTATTTTACTAAGAAAGAAAACTACAACTTAAGACACGGGCTAGTTCTACATAAATTATTCAACACTAGAAAATCTCCAAGCATAACCTAAACGATTAAACAATTAAATGGCTACTAGCCTTCTAAAGTTATATGGATATGTGTTGATTTGTCTCAAAATATTGTAGGTAGAACACAGTGTAGCAGAAGGCCAGAAATTTTTTAAGAACTAGATCTCCTGACATAGTTCGGCAGTCACTGAAGTTTATTCTGGAAATCAGCATGTGGCTGGCTGGCTGGCTGGCTATTCTATTCATATGCTACAAAAAGATGAAGTTGAAGGAACCTCAAAGGTCAGGCCAAAGGTTAACAGGATAAAGAACAATCTTCAAGTTCATAAAGAGAAACAGGAGAATGTGACGGTTACCACAATTTTAATAGTGAGAAAACTAGGAAAGCGGGTTTGCAGTCTTTATCAAGATGATTTAACTAGCATGGGCGTGTCAGTCATCACTGGCATTCGCTCTGGACATAAATGAGCTTCCACAAAATGAGAACATGGAACAAAGAACTTGGAAATCCACAAGAAGGAACTAGATTTCACTTACTCCTTTAAAACAAAGATAATCAGCCATTCGAAGATATTTAAAAATAAGGAAAATATTGCTTAGTGCATAAAGGGGAAAAGATCTACACTATTTAATTTGTAAAGATAACACAATATAGGACAAAATCAGTGCCACTTAGCAGGTTGTTGGTTCAAACATAGGTAGTTTGGGTGTTTCATAAGAAAACAAACATGGTGAAATTTATGAGCCAACTAGACAAAAATAAATAAAAGAAATTAAATGTTTCTGTGCTCTCTGGAAAATAAAAGTGTAAACTTGTGTAAAGAAGAAACAGAAACTAACAGAGAAAGCACAAAAATAGCTGAGGATGTAGCTCTGTGAGAAGTGTCAACCTAGACTCCAGAGGCCCTAAGTTCAAATCCAAGCATAACTGAAGTCTGTGCTCCCAGCCACTTCAAAGAAGCCACAAAAATTCATCGTGTACACCACTTTATACCATGTCAATGAAGTCTTAAACACTCTTCTAAGCATAATTATAGTTCAATAAGGTGC